>NC_135423.1:25348969-25581469 GCF_051991245.1 Festucalex cinctus | reverse complement strand
GCGCATGTTTAGACCCTCAAAACTGGCGTTGTTTTCTTGGCGAACAGCGCTTAGCCACGTCCACAGCAATTCGCGAAAACTCATAAACTTCGTGTTGTGACATCATGAAGGCCGAAACCCTCATCTGAGCAAATATGAGGTAGGTCCAGTTTACGTGTTTGGAGAAAAACGTAGAAAAAAATTCGTAAGAAAAAAAATTGCCACTAGGTGGCGCTATCAGTTAGATGAAATATAAGTTAGTAGATGTCTTTAGGGCTGGACTCTCATCAAATGTGTGAAATTTTGAGAAGATAGGATCATCTCGGTCAAGTTAATGCAGCTTTTATTTTCACGAAAAATCTTCAGACTTTGCGTCACCGTAGCGGCCACGCCCTTTGGCGAAAAGTGACAATATTCGGTGTGGGGCATGATTAACATCTTAAGGCTTTTCTGACCAATTTTCAACTGGATCCCTTCAACGAGCTCAGCACAGTAGCTAAAAACGTAAAGTATGACATTTATTGTAACCACTAGGTGGCGCTATATGTATAACTGAATTTTATCATATAGATGTTTTCAGGCCGTGATTATTACGTTGCCTGAGAAGTTTGAGATTTTTTGGAGCTTGAACATGGGAGTTATTAAGCATTTGCTCTTTCTGGACAAATGAAATTTTAAAGGCAATATTTGATGCCCCGCCCCCATCATATAGTATTTCGAAAAGGCAAGACTTTTTGCCCAGTTGTTCTCTCAGGTCTTGAGATGATAAATGCCAAGTTTGATGTGAATTGGATGAAAAATGTTTGCAGAGGGGGAAAAAGCATGACCACAGTGAATGTGCCAAAATAGGCCAAAATTGGACATAAAAAAATTCATAGCTCATTTCCTGTACATTTTAGCTACATGGTCCCAATAGACTTTTTTGTGCGTCTCGGGGTGCTACACGTGCCTGCCAATTTTCGTTGCTCTAGCTCAAACGTGCCAGGCTTGGTTTTTATTTTTCTACGCTAGGGGGCGCTATAGAGTCGCGTTGTTATGACGACTTCATAATATAAAATTTTTCGCCGGGCCTGAGGAGTGTGCAAAGTTTGGTGAGTTTTCGTGAATGTTTAGGTACTCAAAAATGCGATCGTTTACGGAGAAGAAGAAGAAGAAGAAGAAGAAGAAGAAGAACTAGAGCTGCGAGCAGCTATAAAGGGCCCTCGCAGCCCGGGCCACGTTGGGGTCCTTGCACGTTGGGGTACTTGCACGTTAGGGTACTGGCACGTTGGGGTACTGGCATATTGGAAGCAAAATTTCTTTGAAAATGGCATAATAAACGTTTACATGTAGAATATTTTTTTTGCCAGTGTCTGTCGAGCTCAATGGGTTTTGATGATTGTTAAGACCTGCAAAAATCAGCGTCCTTATTTATTTTTAGGCAATGAGTTGCCCTGATTGGTATTTTTTGTAAAAGTGTATATATACATCATTGCTCGTTGTACTCATTGCACAATGTTACTTTTATTGTCCAAAGGGGCAATTAAAAATGAATAAAACAAAATGGAAACGTACATACGTTTGGATCGGTGTGAAGCCAGTGAACAATTTGAGTGGTGGAAACTAAAAGAATATTCATAAATGACATAGTTTTAACACTTAGAATGAGTTTACATTTTTTGTACAAAATACCGTATGTGTTTTTTTTTTTTTATATATTATGCCTCAAGGGCTAGGTGGCGCTGTATTTATAACTGAATGTTGTCATAGAAATACCTTCAGGCCTTGATTATAAGCATACATGTCAAGTGTGGGATTTTTTTTGGAGCATGTACCGTGGAGTTATGCATATCCTTCATTCACGATATTGCTTTTAATGTCCACAGAAAAAATAAATAAAAATATATATATGTTTGGATAAGTCTGATGCCAGTGAACATTTTGAGTGGTGGAAACTAAAAGAATATTTATAAATGACTTAGTTATCACACTTAGAATGAGTTTCCATTTTTTGTACAAAATACCGTATGTGGGGTATTTTTTTTTTATGCCTCAAGGGCTAGGTGACGCTGCATATATAACTGAATGTTGTCATAGAGATAGCTTCAGGCCTTGACGATAAACATACATGTCAAGTTTGGGATTTTTTGGAGCATGTACCGGGGAGTCATTAAGCATATCCTTTTTCAGTGCGAAACACAAATTTTGATGCCCCGCCTTCATCATATAGTATTTCGAAAAGTCAAGATTTTTCCCCCTGTCGTTGGCTCAGGTCTTGACATGGTCCAGGTCAAGTCTTAACTCAGTCAGATGAAACGTGTAGGAGAAGTGGGCAAAAGTCTGCCCCCTGTGAATATGCAAAAATCGTCAAAAATGGGACATTCAAAAATTCGTAGCTCACTTCCTGTTCATTTTAGCATATGGGTCCAAGAGACTTTTTTTGTAGGTCTTGGGCTCCCTCATAGACCTAAAAATTTTCATAGATCTTGCTTAAACGTACAACCGGGGCTGCTTCATTAAAAATTCCTAGGGGGCGCTATTGAGTCATTTTTGTAAAAATAGCACAATCAACAATAAAATATTGTTCATTTTACCAGGCCAGATGTGTGTGCCAAGTTTCATGAGTTTCTGCGCATGTTTAGACCCTCAAAACTGGCGTTGTTTTCTTGGCGAACAGTGCTTAGCCACGCCCACAGCGATTCGCGAAAACTCACAAACTTCGTGTTGTGACATCATGAAGGCCGAATCCCTCATCTGAGCAAATATGAGGTAGGTCCAGTTAACGTGTTTGGAGAAAAACGTAGAAGAAAATTCGTAAGAAAAAAAATTGCCACTAGGTGGCGCTATCAGTAAGATGAAATATAAGTTCATAGATGTCTTTAGGGCTGGACTCTCATCAAATGTGTGAAATTTTGAGAAGATAGGATCATCTCGGTCAAGTTAATGCAGCTTTTATTGTCACGAAAAATCTTTAGACTTTGCGTCACCGTAGCGGCCACGCCCTTTGGCGAAAAGTTACAATATTTGGTGTGGGGCATGATCAACATCTTAAGGCTTTTCTGACCAATTTTCAACTGGATCCCTTCAACGAGCTCAGCGCAGTAGCTAAAAACGTAAAGTATGACATTTATTCTTACCACTAGGTGGCGCTATATGTATAACTGAATTTTATCATATAGATGTTTTCAGGCCGTGACTATTACATAGCCTGAGAAGTTTGAGATTTTTTGGAGCTTGAACATGGGAGTTATTAAGCATTTTGTCTTTCTGGACAAATGAAATTTTAAAGGCAATATTTGATGCCCCGCCCCCGTCATATAGTATTTCGAAAAGGCAAGACTTTTCGCCCAGTTGTTCTCTCACGTCTTGAGATGATAAATGCCAAGTTTGAAGTTAATTGGATGAAAAATGTTTGCAGAGGGGGAAAAAGCATGACCACAGTGAATGTGCCAAAATAGGCCAAAATTGGACATTAAAAAATTCATAGCTCATTTCCTGTACATTTTAGCTACATGGTCCCAATAGACTTTTTTGTGCATCTCGGGGTGCTACACGTGCCTGCCAATTTTCGTTGCTCTAGCTCAAACGTGCCGGGCTTGGTTTTTATTTTTCTACGCTAGGGGGCGCTATAGAGTCGCGTTGTTATGACGACTTCATAATATCAAATTTTTCGCCGGGCCTGAGGAGTGTGCAAAGTTCGGTGAGTTTTCGTGAATGTTTAGGTACCCAAAATCGTGATCGTTTGCGGAGAATAAAGAAGAAGAAGAAGAAGAAGAAGAAGAAGAAGAATTTTTACAAAAACAATAGGGACCTCGCAGCGGTCGCTGCTCGGGCCCTAATAATAATAATTTTTACAAAAACAATAGGGACCTCGCAGCGGTCGCTGCTCGGGCCCTAATAATAATAATTTTTACAAAAACAATAGGGACCTCGCAGCGGTCGCTGCTCGGGCCCTAATAATTCTTACAAAAACAAGAGGGACCTCGCAGCGGTCGCTGCTCGGGCCCTAATAATAATAATAATAATTCGAACGAAAAACAATAGGGACCTCGCAGCGGCCGCTGCTCGGGCCCTAATAATAATAATTCTTACAAAAACAAGAGGAACCTCGCAGCGGTCGCTGCTCGGGCCCTAATAATAATAATTTTTACAAAAACAATAGGGACCTCGCAGCAGTCGCTGCTCGGGCCCTAACTAGAGCTGCGAGCAGCTATAAAGGGCCCTCGCAACCCGGGCCACGTTGGGGTACTTGCACGTCGGGGTACTGGCACGTTGGGGTACTGTCAAATAGGACAAGGACCATCTAAAATGTTTTTGACAAGCCTTGTGTGTGCAAAGTTTAATCAAAACGCAAAATATGGTGTGCAATTCCCAAAATAAATTCAAAATGGTGGACTTCCTTTTAGGTTTAGCATACGGCTACACAATACCTTTTGTAGGTCTTAAGCTAATAGGTATGCCTCCCAGTTTTCATAAATCTTGGTCAAGTCATCTTTAGTTGTGTATCGCTTGAATCATACAATTGGAAATGCTCCATAAAAATGCATAGAGGGCGCTATTGAGCACAACGTTGGGTTACTTGCACGTCAGGGTACTGGCACGTTGGGGTACTGTTACATGGAACAAGGTCCATTTAAAATGTTAGTTTTTTCCATGCCTTGTCTGTGCAAAGTTTAATGAAAAAGGCCAAAAATGATGTATAATTCCCAAAATAAAATCAAAATAGCGGACTACCTCTTTGGTTTGGCAAATGGCTACATAATACTTTTTTGTAGGTCTAGCATAATCATACAATCGGAAATGCCTCATAAAAATGTCTAGAGGGCGCTATTTATTGCAAATTGCACAATAAATCTCTGAAAAATTCATGTTCATGACAAGTCTGATGTGTTTGCAAAGTTTCATGAGTTTTCATGTGTATAAAAAAAAAAAAAGCAGCACTTGACAACTGTTACATGGAACAAGGACCATTTAAAATGTTAGTTTTTTCCATGCCTTGTCTGTGCAAGGTTTAATGAAAAAGGCCAAAAATGATGTCTAATTCCCAAAATAAAATCAAAATAGCGGACTTCCTCTTTGGTTTGGCAAATGGCTACATAATACTTTTTTGTAGGTCTAGCATAATCATACAATCGGAAAAGCTTCATAAAAATGTCTAGAGTGCGCTATTTATTGCAAATTGCACAATAAATCTCTGAAAATTCATGTTCATGACAAGTCTGATGTGTTTGCAAAGTTTCATGAGTTTTCATGTGTATAAAAAAAAAAAAAAGCAGCACTTGACAAACAATGCATTGCTATGGCAACAGAGTGTTACAAAATAAAAAACTTTCGATTACTTTGCATCTTAAACATCTTAAGATGAAACACACCAAGTTTGAAGACAGTCGGATAAATTTTGTAGGAGGGGTTCGTTAAAATATGACCCCTGAAAAAGGCCACAAAAAATGGCAACAAATCCCATCATAAATCAAAATGGCAGACTTCCTGTTTGGTTTAGCACATGGTTCCAAGAGACTTTTTTGTACATCATGGGCTCTTATGTATGCCTGCAAATTATCATAGCGCTAGGTGAAACGTACAACCGGGAATGCTTCGTTAAAGAGGAGTTTTTTAGCTCAAAATGTGATGCCCGGCCCCTGGGGGACTTCCTTTTAGGTTAAGCACATGGCACCAAGAGACTTTTTTGTACATCTTGGGCTGTTACATATGTCTACAAATTTTCGTAGCTCTAGCTGCTTCGTACAAATGGGAATGCTTCTTTAAGGATATTTTTTTTCCTTTAAAAACAGTGCATGCCATGACAACAGTGTGCGACGAAATAAAAAACTTAAACTCTGTAGGAGGAGTTTGTTAAAATATGACCCCTATGAAATGGCCAAAAAAAATGGCAACACATTCCAAAGGAAATCAAAATGGCGGACGTCCTGTTAGGTTTAGCATATGGTTCAAAAAGAGTTTTTTGTACCTCGAGGGCTGTTATATACCTCTACAAATTTTGGTAACTCTATGTGAAACGTACAGCCGGGTATGCTTTGTTAAAGAGGAGTTTTTTAGCTCAAAATGTGATGCCCGGCCCCTGGGGGACTTCCTGTTGGGTTTAGCACAGGGCACCAAGAGACTTTTTTGTACATCTTGGGCTGTTACATATGTCTACAAATTTTCGTAGCTCTAGCTGCTTCGTACAAATGGGAATGCTTCTTTAAGGATATTTTTTTTCCTTTAAAAACAGTGCATGCCATGACAACAGTGTGCGACGAAATACAAAGCTTTCAATAACTTTTCATCTTCAACATCTTAAGATGAATCACACCAAGTTTGAAGATGATCGGATAAACACTGTAGGAGGAGTTCGTTAAAATAAGACCCCAATGAAATGGCCAAAAAAATGGCAACACGTTCCAAAATAAATCAAAATGGTGGACTTCCTGTTAGGTTTAGCATATGGTTCAAAAATAGTTTTTTGTAGGTCATAGCCTGTTACATATGTGTACCAATTTTCGTAGCTCGAGATTAAACGTACAACCGGCAATGCTTCGTGAAGTAAGAATTTTTAAACTCTAAATTTGATGCGCCGCCGCCGTCATATAGTATATCAAAAACTTTTCATTTTTCACAATGATGTTGTCCCAGGTGTTGAGATGGTACATCCCAAGTTTGAAGTCAATCGGGTTAACCGTGTAGGAGAAGCGGGCAAAAGTATGACCCCTGTAAATGTGCAAAAATTGGCAAAAATTGGACATTTAAATACTCATACCTCACTTTCTGTCTATTTTAGGGTACACACTTCAAAGAGGTTTTTGTTCATTGGGATGTGCTACAGGTGCCACACAATTTTCATAGCCGTCGGACAATCGTAGCGGGACAGGGATCCGTTTAACCTATGTAGGGGCGCTAAGGAGCCATTTTTCTGTTATCATGTATGGCGACTTTAAAATATCAAATTTTTCGCCAGGCCTGATGTTCGTGTAAAGTTTGGTGAGTTTTCGTTCACGTTTAGTGTCTCAAAAATGCGATTTTTTGCGGAGAAGAAAAAGAAGAATAACTAGAGCTGCGAGCAGCTATAAAGGGCCCTCGCAACCCGGGCCACGTTGGGGTATTTGCACGTCGGGGTCCTGGCATGTTGGGGTACTGTCAAATAGGAAACCATCTAAATTGTAAACGTTTTTGCCATGCTTTGTGTTTGTAAAGTTTCATGGAAAGGCCAAAAATGATGCACAATTAACAAAATAAAATCAAAATGGATTGTCATATGGCAATATAGAATACTTTTTGAATATATTAGGCATGCCTGCCAATATTGACACATCTAGCTGAATCATATAATCGGAAAGACTTCACAAAAATGTCTAGAGGGCGCTATTGAGCAATTTATTACAAATTGCACAACAAATCTCTAAATAAAATATTCATGTTCCAGACAGGTCTGGTGTGTGTGCAAAGTTTTGTGAGTTTTCGCCCATATTTAGACTCTCAAAAAAGCATTTTTCTTCACAAACAATGCATGGCTACAGCAAAGGCGTGTGACAAAATAAAAAAATTCAATAACTTTTCATCTTAAATATCTTAAGATGAAACACGCCAAAGAATGAAGACGATCTGATAAGTTCTGTTGAAAATATGACCCCTATAAAAGGCCCCAAAAAATGGCAGACTTCCTGTTTGATTCAGCATATGGCTTTAGAAACCTTTTTGTAAGTCTTAGGCTGATACGTATCCCAATTTTTACAAATCTAGCTGAATCATAAAATACAAAACATTTGCAAAAGCTTCATAAAAATGTCTAGAGGGTGCTATTGAACCATTTATTGCAAATTGAATACGAAATCTCTAAAATATTCATGCTTATGACAAGCCTGATGTGTGTTTAAAGTTTCATGAGTTTTTGCACGTTTAGACCAAAAAAAAAGCAGCATTTTACTTGGCAAACAATGCATCGCCATGACAACGGCGTGCGACAAAATAAATAACTTTCGATAACTTTTCATCTTCAACATCTTAAGATGAATCACACCAAGTTTGGAGATGATCGGATAAACTCTGTAGGAGGAGTTCGTTAAAATAAGACCCCTATGAAATGGCCCAAAAAATGGCAACACGTTCCAAAGTAAATCAAAATGGCGGACTTCCTGTTCGGTTTAGCATATGGTTCAAAAAGAGTTTTTTGTACTTTGAGGGCTGTTACATATGTCTTCACATTTTGGTAACTCTAGGTGAAATGTACAGCCGGGAATGCTTCATTAAGTAAGAATTTTGAAACACAAAATTTGATGCCTCGCCTCTGGCGGACTTCCTGTTAGGTTTAGCATATGGCACCAACAGGCTTTTTTGTAGATCATAGTCTGTTACATATGTGTACCAATTTTCGTAGCTCTCGATTAAACAACCGGGAATGCTTCGTTAAAGAGGAGTTTTTTAGCTCAAAATGTGATGCCCGGCCCCTGGGGGACTTCCTGTTGGGTTTAGCACATAGCACCAAGAGACTTTTTTGTACATTGTGGGCTGTTACATATGTCTACAAATTTTCGTAGCTCTAGCTGCTTCGTACAACTGGGAATTCTTCATTAAGAAGAATTTTTTTTCTTAGGCAAACAAGTGCATGCCACGGCAACAGCGTGCGACGAAATAAAAAGCTTTCAATAACTTTTCATCTTCAACATCTTAAGATGAATCACACCAAGTTTGAAGATGATGGGATAAACTCTGTAGGAGGAGTTCGTTAAAATAAGACCCCTATGAAATGGCCAAAAAAATGGCAACACGTTCCAAAGTAAATCAAAATGGTGGACTTTTTGTTAGGTTTAGCACATGGTTCAAAAAGAGTTTTTTGTACCTTGAGGGCTGTTACATATGTCTTCAAATTTTGTACAACCGGCAATACTATGTTAAGTAAGAATTTTGAAACTCTAAATTTGATGCCCCGCCGCCGTCATATAGTATGTCAAAAACTTTAGATTTTTTACCATGGTGTTGTCCCAGGTGTTGAGATGGTACATCCCAAGTTTGAACTCAATTGGGTTAACCGTGTAGGAGAAGTGGGCAAAAGTATGACCCCAGTAAATGTGCAAAAATGGGCCAAAATTGGACATTCAAATGATCATACCTCACTTCCTGTCTATTTTAGGGTACAACTGTCAAAGAGGTTTTTGTTCATCTGGATGTGCTACAGGTGGCACACAATTTTCGTAGCCGTAGGACAATCGTAGCGGGACATGGATCCGTTTAACCTATGTAGGGGGCGCTAAGGAGCCATTTTTCTGTTATCATGTATGGCGACTTTAAAATATAAAATTTTTCGCCAGGCCTGATGTGCGTGTAAAGTTTGGTGAGTTTTCGTTCACGTTTAGTGTCTCAAAAATGCGATTGTTTGCGGAGAAGAAAAATAAGAATAACTAGAGCTGCGAGCAGCTATAAAGGGCCCTCGCAACCCGGGCCACGTTGGGGTATTTGCACGTCGGGGTACTGGCATGTTGGGGTACTGTCAAATAGGAAACCATCTAAATTGTAAACGTTTTTGCCATGCTTTGTGTTTTTAAAGTTTCATGGAAAGGCCAAAAACGATGCACAATTAACAAAATAAAATCAAAATGGATTGGCACATGGCTATATAGAATACTTTTTGAATATATTCGGCATGCCTGCCAATATTCACACATCTAGCTGAATCATATAATCGGAAATACTTCATAAAAATGTCTAGAGGGCGCTATTGAGCCATTTATTACAAATTGCACAACAAATCTCTAAATAAAATATTCATGTTCCAGACAGGTCTGGTGTGTGTGCAAAGTTTTGTTGAGTTTTCACCCATATTTAGACTCTCAAAAAAGCATTTTTCTTCACAAACAATGCATGGCTACAGCAAAGGAGTGTGACAAAATAAAAAAATTCAATAACTTTTCATCTTAAATATCTTAAGATGAAACACGCCAAAGAATGAAGACGATCTGATAAGTTCTGTTGAAAATATGACCCCTATAAAAGGCCCCAAAAAATGGCTACAAATACCAAAGTAAATCAAAATGGCATACTTCCTTTTTGATTCAGCATATGGCTTTAGAAACCTTTTTGTAAGTCTTAGGCTGATAGGTATCCCAATTTTTACAAATCTAGCTGAATCATAAAACACAAAACATTTGCAAAAGCTTCATAAAAATGTCTAGAGGGCGCTATTGAACCATTTATTGCAAATTGAATAAGAAATCTCTAAAATATTCATGCTGATGACAAGCCTGATATGTGTGTAAAGTTTCATGAGTTTTTGCACATGTTTAGACCAAAAAAAAAAGCAGCATTTTACTTGGCAAACAATGCATCGCCATGAAACGGCGTGGGACAAAATAAATAACTTTCGATAACTTTGTATCTTAAACATCTTAAGATGAAGCACACCAAGTTTGAAGACAGTCGGATAAATTTTGTAGGAGGAGTTCGTTAAAATATGACCCCTAAAAAAGGCCACAAAAAATGGCTACAAATCCCAACGTAAATCAAAATGGCGGACTTCCTGTTTGTTTTGGAAGATGGTTCCAAGAGACTATTTTGTACATCGTGGGCTCTTATGTATGCCTCTAAATTATCATAGCGCTAGGTGAAACGTACAACCGGGAATGCTTCGTTAAAGAGGAGTTTTTTTACCTCAAAATGTGATGACCGGCCCTTACGGGACTTCCTGTTGGGTTTAGCACATGGCACCAAGAGACTTTTTTGTACATTGTGGGCTGTTAAATTTGTCTCCAAATTTTCGTAGCTCTAGCTGCTTCGTACAACTGTGAATGCTTCATTAAGAGGGAATTTTTTCCTTTGCAAACTGTGCATGCCACGGCAACAGCGTGCGACGAAATAAAAAGCTTTCAATAACTTTTCATCTTCAACATTTTAAGATGAATCACACCAAGTTTGGAGATGATCGGATAAACTCTGTAGGAGGAGTTCGTTAAAATAAGACCCCTATGAAATGGCCCAAAAAATGGCAACACGTTCCAAAGTAAATCAAAATGGCGGACTTCCTGTTCGGTTTAGCATATGGTTCAAAAAGAGTTTTTTGTACCTTGAGGGCTGTTACATATGTCTTCAAATGTTGGTAACTCTAGGTGAAATGTACAGCCGGGAATGCTTCATTAAATAAGAATTTTGAAACACAAAATTTGATGCCTCGCCTCTGGCGGACTTCCTGTTAGGTTTAGCATATGGTTCAAAAAGAGTTTTTTGTAGATCATAGTCTGTTACATATGTGTACCAATTTTCGTGGCTCTCAATTAAACGTACCACGGCAATGCTTTGTTAAGTAAGAATTTTGAAACTGTAAATTTGATGCCCCGCCACCGTCATATAGTATGTCAAAAACTTTAGATTTTTTACCATGATGTTGTCCCAGGTGTTGAGATGGTACAGCCCAAGTTTGAAGTCAATCGGGTTAACCGTGTAGGAGAAGCGGGCAAAAGTATGACCCCTGTAAATGTGCAAAAATTGGCAAAAATTGGACATTTAAATACTCATACCTCACTTTCTGTCTATTTTAGGGTACACACTTCAAAGAGGTTTTTGTTCATTGGGATGTGCTACAGGTGCCACACAATTTTCATAGCCGTCGGACAATCGTAGCGGGACAGGGATCCGTTTAACCTATGTAGGGGGCGCTAAGGAGCCATTTTTCTGTTATCATGTATGGCGACTTTAAAATATCAAATTTTTCGCCAGGCCTGATGTGCGTGTAAAGTTTGGTGAGTTTTCGGTCACGTTTAGTGTCTCAAAAATGTGATCGTTTGCGGAGAATAATAATAACTAGAGCTGCGAGCAGCTTTAAAGGGCCCTCGCAACCCGGACCACGTTGGGGTATTTGCACGTCGGGGTACTGGCATGTTGGGGTACTGTCAAATAGGAAACCATCTAAATTGTAAACGTTTTTGCCATGCTTTGTGTTTTTAAAGTTTCATGGAAAGGCCAAAAACGATGCACAATTAACAAAATAAAATCAAAATGGATTGGCACATGGCTATATAGAATACTTTTTGAATATATTAGGCATGCCTGCCAATATTGACACATCTAGCTGAATCATATAATCGGAAAGACTTCATAAAAATGTCTAGAGGGCGCTATTGAGCCATTTATTACAAATTGCACAACAAATCTCTAAATAAAATATTCATGTTCCAGACAGGTCTGGTGTGTGTGCAAAGTTTTGTTGAGTTTTCACCCATATTTAGACTCTCAAAAAAGCATTTTTCTTCACAAACATTGCATGGCTACAGCAAAGGCGTGTGACAAAATAAAAAAATTAAATAACTTTTCATCTTAAATATCTTAAGATGAAACACGCCAAAGAATGAAGACGATCTGATAAGTTCTGTTGAAAATATGACCCCTATAAAAGGCCCCAAAAAATGGCTACAAATACCAAAGTAAATCAAAATGGCAGACTTCCTTTTTGATTCAGCATATGGCTTTAGAAACCTTTTTGTAAGTCTTAGGCTGATAGGTATCCCAATTTTTACAAATCTAGCTGAATCATAAAACACAAAACATTTGCAAAAGCTTCATAAAAATGTCTAGAGGGCGCTATTGAACCATTTATTGCAAATTGAATAAGAAATCTCTAAAATATTCATGCTGATGACAAGCCTGATGTGTGTGTAAAGTTTCATGAGTTTTTGCACATGTTTAGACCCCCAAAAAAAAGCAGCATTTTACTTGGCAAACAATGCATCGCCATGACAACGGCGTGCGACAAAATAAATAACTTTCGATAACTTTGTATCTTAAACATCTTAAGATGAAGCACACCAAGTTTGAAGACAGTCGGATAAATTTTGTAGGAGGAGTTCGTTAAAATATGACCCCTAAAAAAGGCCACAAAAAATGGCTACAAATCCCAACGTGAATCAAAATGGTGGACTTCCTGATTGGTTTAGCATATGGCTCCAAGAGACTTTTTTGTACATCCTGAGCTCTTATGTTTGCCTGCAAATTAGCATAGCTTTAGGTGAAACGTACAACCGGGAATGCTTTGTCTGTTTAATCAAAACGCAAAATATGGTGTGCAATTCCAATGCATTGCTATGGCAACAGCGTGTGACAAAATAAAAAACTTTCGATTACTTTGCATCTTAAACATCTTAAGATGAAACATACCAAGTGTGAAGACAGTCGGATAAATTTTGTAGGAGGGGTTCGTTAAAATATGACCCCTGAAAAAGGCCACAAAAAATGGCAACAAATCCCATCATAAATCAAAATGGCGGACTTCCTGTTTGGTTTAGCACATGGTTCCAAGAGACTTTTTTGTACATCGTGGGCTCTTATGTATGCCTGGAAATTATCATAGCGCTAGGTGAAACGTACAACCGGGAATGCTTCGTTAAAGAGGAGTTTTTTAGCTCAAAATGTGATGCCCGGCCCCTGGGGGACTTCCTGTTGCGTTTAGCACATGGCACCAAGAGACATTTTTGTACATCCTGGGCTGTTACATATGTCTACAATTTTTCGTTGCTCTAGCTGCTTCGTACAACTGGGAATGCTTCATTAAGAAGGATTTTTTTCCTTTGCAAAAAGTGCATGCCACGATAACAGCGTGTGACGAAATAAAAAACTTTCAATAACTTTTCATTTTCAACATCTTAAGATGAATCACACCAAGTTTGAAGATGGTCGGATAAACTCTGTAGGAGGAGTTTGTTAAAATATGACCCCTATGAAATGGCCAAAAAAAATGGCAACACATTCCAAAGTAAATCAAAATGGCGGACGTCCTGTTAGGTTTAGCATATGGTTCAAAAAGAGTTTTTTGTACCTCGAGGGCTGTTATATACCTCTACAAATTTTGGTAACTCTAGGTGAAACGTACAGCCGGGTATGCTTTGTTAAAGAGGAGTTTTTTTTAGCTCAAAATGTGATGCCCGGCCCCTGGGGGACTTCCTGTTGGGTTTAGCACAGGGCACCAAGAGACTTTTTTGTACATCTTGGGCTGTTACATATGTCTACAAATTTTCGTAGCTCTAGCTGCTTCGTACAACTGGCAATGCTTCTTTAAGGATATTTTTTTTCCTTTGCAAACAGTGCATGCCATGACAACAGCGTGCGACGAAATACAAAGCTTTCAATAACTTTTCATCTTCAACATCTTAAGATGAATCACACCAAGTTTGAAGATGATCGGATAAACACTGTAGGAGGAGTTCGTTAAAATAAGGCCCCAATGAAATGGCCAAAAAAATGGCAACACGTTCCAAAATAAATCAAAATGGTGGACTTCCTGTTAGGTTTAGCATATGGTTCAAAAAGAGTTTTTTGTAGGTCATAGTCTGTTACATATGTGTACCAATTTTCGTAGCTCTAGATTAAACGTACAACCGGCAATGCCTCGTGAAGTAAGAATTTTTAAACTCTAAATTTGATGCGCCGCCACCGTCATATAGTATATCAAAAACTTTTCATTTTTCACAATGATGTTGTCCCAGGTGTTGAGATGGTACATCCCAAGTTTGAAGTCAATCGGGTTAACCGTGTAGGAGTAGCGGGCAAAAGTATGACCCCTGTAAATGTGCAAAAATTGGCAAAAATTGGACATTTAAATACTCATACCTCACTTTCTGTCTATTTTAGGGTACACACTTCAAAGAGGTTTTTGTTCATTGGGATGTGCTACAGGTGCCACACAATTTTCATAGCCGTCGGACAATCGTAGCGGGACAGGGATCCGTTTAACCTATGTAGGGGGCGCTAAGGAGCCATTTTTCTGTTATCATGTATGGCGACTTTAAAATATCAAATTTTTCGCCAGGCCTGATGTGCGTGTAAAGTTTGGTGAGTTTTCGGTCACGTTTAGTGTCTCAAAAATGTGATCGTTTGCGGAGAATAATAATAATAAGAATAATAATAATAACTAGAGCTGCGAGCAGCTATAAAGGGCCCTCGCAACCTGGGCCACGTTGGGGTATTTGCACGTCGGGGTACTGGCATGTTGGGGTACTGTCAAATAGGAAACCATCTAAATTGTAAACGTTTTTGCCATGCTTTGTGTTTTTAAAGTTTCATGGAAAGGCCAAAAACGATGCACAATTAACAAAATAAAATCAAAATGGATTGGCACATGGCTATATAGAATACTTTTTGAATATATTCGGCATGCCTGCCAATATTCACACATCTAGCTGAATCATATAATCGGAAAGACTTCATAAAAATGTCTAGAGGGCGCTATTGAGCCATTTATTACAAATTGCACAACAAATCTCTAAATAAAATATTCATGTTCCAGACAGGTCTGGTGTGTGTGCAAAGTTTTGTGAGTTTTCACCCATATTTAGACTCTCAAAAAAGCATTTTTCTTCACAAACAATGCATGGCTACAGCAAAGGCGTGTGACAAAATAAAAAAATTCAATAACTTTTCATCTTAAATATCTTAAGATGAAACACGCCAAAGAATGAAGACGATCTGATAAGTTCTGTTGAAAATATGACCCCTATAAAAGGCCCAAAAAAATGGCTACAAATACCAAAGTAAATCAAAATGGCAGACTTCCTTTTTGATTCAGCATATGGCTTTAGAAACCTTTTTGTAAGTCTTAGGCTGATAGGTATCCCAATTTTTACAAATCTAGCTGAATCATAAAACACAAAACATTTGCAAAAGCTTCATAAAAATGTGTAGAGGGCGCTATTGAACCATTTATTGCAAATTGAATAAGAAATCTCTAAAATATTCATGCTGATGACAAGCCTGATGTGTGTGTAAAGTTTCATGAGTTTTTGCACATGTTTAGACCCAAAAAAAAAAGTAGCATTTTACTTGGCAAACAATGCATCGCCATGACAACGGCGTGCGACAAAATAAATAACTTTCGATAACTTTGCATCTTAAACATCTTAAGATGAAGCACACCAAGTTTAAAGACAGTCGGATAAATTTTGTAGGAGGAGTTCGTTAAAATATGACCCCTAAAAAAGGCCACAAAAAATGGCTACAAATCCCAACGTAAATCAAAATGGTGGACTTCCTGATTGGTTTAGCATATGGCTCCAAGAGACTTTTTTTGTACATCCTGAGCTCTTATGTTTGCCTGCAAATTATCATAGCTTTAGGTGAAACGTACAACCGGGAATGCTTTGTCTGTTTAATCAAAACGCAAAATATGGTGTGCAATTCGATGCATTGCTATGTCAACAGCGTGTGACAAAATAAAAAACTTTCGATTACTTTGCATCTTAAACATCTTAAGATGAAACATACCAAGTTTGAAGACAGTCGGATAAATTTTGTAGGAGGGGTTCGTTAAAATATGACCCCTGAAAAAGGCCACAAAAAATGGCAACAAATCCCATCATAAATCAAAATGGCGGACTTCCTGTTTGGTTTAGCACATGGTTCCAAGAGACTTTTTTGTACATCGTGGGCTCTTATGTATGCCTGCAAATTATCATAGCGCTAGGTGAAACGTACAACCGAGAATGCTTCTTAAAGAGGAGTTTTTTAGCTCAAAATGTGATGCCCGGCCCCTGGGGGACTTCCTGTTGCGTTTAGCACATGGCACCAAGAGACATTTTTGTACATCCTGGGCTGTTACATATGTCTACAATTTTTCGTCGCTCTAGCTGCTTCGTACAACTGGGAATGCTTCATTAAGAAGGATTTTTTTCCTTTGCAAAAAGTGCATGCCACGATAACAGCGTGTGACGAAATAAAAAACTTTCAATAACTTTTCATTTTCAACATCTTAAGATGAATCACACCAAGTTTGAAGATGATCGGATAAACTCTGTAGGAGGAGTTTGTTAAAATATGACCCCTATGAAATGGCCAAAAAAAATGGCAACACATTCCAAAGTAAATCAAAATGGCGGACGTCCTGTTAGGTTTAGCATATGGTTCAAAAAGAGTTTTTTGTACCTCGAGGGCTGTTATATACCTCTACAAATTTTGGTAACTCTAGGTGAAACGTACAGCCGGGTATGCTTTGTTAAAGAGGAGTTTTTTTTTATCTCAAAATGTGATGCCCGGCCCCTGGGGGACTTCCTGTTGGGTTTAGCACAGGGCACCAAGAGACTTTTTTGTACATCTTGGGCTGTTACATATGTCTACAAATTTTCGTAGCTCTAGCTGCTTCGTACAACTGGCAATGCTTCTTTAAGGATATTTTTTTTCCTTTGCAAACAGTGCATGCCATGACAACAGCGTGCGACGAAATACAAAGCTTTCAATAACTTTTCATCTTCAACATCTTAAGATGAATCACACCAAGTTTGAAGATGATCGGATAAACACTGTAGGAGGAGTTCGTTAAAATAAGGCCCCAATGAAATGGCCAAAAAAATGGCAACACGTTCCAAAATAAATCAAAATGGTGGACTTCCTGTTAGGTTTAGCATATGGTTCAAAAATAGTTTTTTGTAGGTCATAGTCTGTTACATATGTGTACCAATTTTCGTAGCTCTAGATTAAACGTACAACCGGCAATGCCTCATGAAGTAAGAATTTTTAAACTCTAAATTTGATGCGCCGCCGCCGTCATATAGTATATAAAAAACTTTTCATTTTTCACAATGATGTTGTCCCAGGTGTTGAGATGGTACATCCCAAGTTTGAAGTCAATCGGGTTAACCGTGTAGGAGAAGCGGGCAAAAGTATGACCCCTGTAAATGTGCAAAAATTGGCAAAAATTGGACATTTAAATACTCATACCTCACTTTCTGTCTATTTTAGGGTACACACTTCAAAGAGGTTTTTGTTCATTGGGATGTGCTACAGGTGCCACACAATTTTCATAGCCGTCGGACAATCGTAGCGGGACAGGGATCCGTTTAACCTATGTAGGGGGCGCTAAGGAGCCATTTTTCTGTTATCATGTATGGCGACTTTAAAATATCAAATTTTTCGCCAGGCCTGATGTGCGTGTAAAGTTTGGTGAGTTTTCGGTCACGTTTAGTGTCTCAAAAATGCGATCGTTTGCGGAGAATAACAATAATAATAATAACTAGAGCTGCGAGCAGCTATAAAGGGCCCTCGCAACCCGGGCCACGTTGGGGTACTTGCACGTCGGGGTACTGGCACGTTGGGGTACTGTCAAATAGGACAAGGACCATCTAAAATGTTTTTGACAAGCCTTGTGTGTGCAAAGTTTAATCAAAACGCAAAATATGGTGTGCAATTCCCAAAATAAATTCAAAATGGCGGACTTCCTTTTAGGTTTAGCATACGGCTACAGAATACTTTTTGTAGGTCTTAAGCTAATAGGTATGCCTCCCAGTTTTCACAAATCTAGGTCAAGTCATCTTTAGTTGTGTATCGCTTGAATCATGCAATTGGAAATGCTCCATAAAAATGCATAGAGGGCGCTATTGAGCACAACGTTGGGTTACTTGCACGTCAGGGTACTGGCACGTTGGGGTACTGTTACATGGAACAAGGACCATTTAAAATGTTAGTTTTTTCCATGCCTTGTCTGTGCAAAGTTTAATGAAAAAGGCCAAAAATGATGTATAATTCCCAAAATAAAATCAAAATAGCGGACTTCCTCTTTGGTTTGGCAAATGGCTACATAATACTTTTTTGTAGGTCTAGCATAATCATACAATCGGAAATGCTTCATAAAAATGTCTAGAGGGCGCTATTTATTGCAAATTGCACAATAAATCTCTGAAAATTCATGTTCATGACAAGTCTGATGTGTTTGCAAAGTTTCATGAGTTTTCATGTGTATAAAAAAAAAAAAAAGCAGCACTTGACAAACAATGCAATGCTATGGCAACAGCGTGTTACAAAATAAAAAACTTTCGATTACTTTGCATCTTAAACATCTTAAGATGAAACACACCAAGTTTGAAGACAGTCGGATAAATTTTGTAGGAGGGGTTAGTTAAAATATGACCCCTGAAAAAGGCCACAAAAAATGGCAACAAATCCCATCATAAATCAAAATGGCAGACTTCCTGTTTGGTTTAGCACATGGTTCCAAGAGACTTTTTTGTACATCATGGGCTCTTATGTATGCCTGCAAATTATCATAGCGCTAGGTGAAACGTACAACCAGGAATGCTTCGTTAAAGAGGAGTTTTTTTTAGCTCAAAATGTGATGCCCGGCCCCTGGGGGACTTCCTGTTGGGTTTAGCACATGGCACCAAGAGACTTTTTTGTACATCCTGGGCTGTTACATATGTCTACAATTTTTCGTCGCTCTAGCTGCTTCGTACAACTGGGAATGCTTCACTAACTCATTCAATACCAAAAACGTATAAATACGTTTTTAATACTTGTCCTGCACTCCCAAAAACATATAACTGTTTTTATGCTAAAGCATACAAAAGGCTTTGATGCAGTTTCTGACCTGAAGAGGTCACTTAAAGCAATGATAATTATTACAAAAAACACCCAGCAGGTGGCAGTAGAGTATAAGAGATAAGCCAGGGACACGTTGCTACATGCTCTTTTTGTCAGTATTTTCAAAAGATTTGTGAATAATGATGAAACTTGGCTATATTCTGATGCTAATTGCTGCAAAATGGAAACATATAAATACACTTTTTTTTTCCTGATGAAAGAAGAGACTCATCTTTCTTTTGGTAGGTTTCAGGTTTTTAGTTTTTATTAAATTTTTTTATAGCAATAGAACACAATATTCTTTGAGCCTTGCAAAATCAGTCGAAATCCGGTAAAACACTGGGAGCGAAGGATGTTGCTTCAGTCAAAATGGCTGGGAGTGAATGAGTTAAGAAGGATTTTTTTCCTTTGCAAAAAGTGCATGCCACGACAACAGCGTGCGACGAAATAAAGAGCTTTCAATAACTTTTCATCCTCAACATCTTAAGATGAGTCACACCAAGTTTGAAGATGATCGGATAAACTCTGTTGGAGGAGTTCGTTAAAATATGACCCCTATGAAATGGCCCAAAAAATGGCAACACATTCCAAAGTAAATCAAAATGGCGGACGTCCTGTTAGGTTTAGCATATGGTTCAAAAAGAGTTTTTTGTACCTCGAGGGCTGTTATATACCTCTACAAATTTTGGTAACTCTAGGTGAAACGTACAGCCGGGTATGCTTTGTTAAAGAGGAGTTTTTTAGCTCAAAATGTGATGCCCGGCCCCTGGGGGACTTCCTGTTGGGTTTAGCACAGGGCACCAAGAGACTTTTTTGTACATCTTGGGCTGTTACATATGTCAACAAATTTTCGTAGCTCTCGCTGCTTCGTACAAATGGGAATGCTTCTTTAAGGATATTTTTTTTCCTTTGCAAACAGTGCATGCCATGACAACAGCGTGCGACGAAATACAAAGCTTTCAATAACTTTTCATCTTCAACATCTTAAGATGAATCACACCAAGTTTGAAGATGATCGGATAAACACTGTAGGAGGAGTTCGTTAAAATAAGACCCCAATGAAATGGCCAAAAAAATGGCAACACGTTCCAAAATAAATCAAAATGGCGGACTTCCTGTGAGGTTTAGCATATGGTTCAAAAAGAGTTTTTTGTAGGTCATAGCCTGTTACATATGTGTACCAATTTTCGTAGCTCTAGATTAAACGTACAACCGGCAATACTTCGTGAAGTAAGAATTTTTAAACTCTAAATTTGATGCGTCACCGCCGTCATATAGTATATCAAAAACTTTAGATTTTTTACAATGATGTTGTCGCAGGTGTTGAGATGGTCCATCCCAAGTTTGAAGTCAATCGGGTTAACCGTGTAGGAGAAGCGGGCAAAAGTATGACCCCTGTAAATGTGCAAAACTGGGCCAAAATTGGACATTCAGATGATCATACCTCACTTTCTGTCTATTTTAGGGTACACACATCAAAGAGGTTTTTGTTCATCTGGATGTGCTACGGGTGCCACACAATTTTCGTCGCCATAGGACAATCGTAGCGGGACAGGGATCCGTTTAACCTATGTAGGTGGCGCTATGGAGCCATTTTTCTGTTATCATGTATGGCAACTTTAAAATATCAAATTTTTCGCCAGGCCTGATGTGCGTGTAAAGTTTGGTGAGTTTTCGTTCACGTTTAGCGTCTCAAAAATGCGATTGTTTGCGGAGAATAATAATAATAATAATAATAATAATAATAATAATAATAATAATAATAATAAGAATTCCTACAAAAACAATAGGGCCTCGCAGCGGCACCGCCGCCGCCGCTGCTCGGGCCCTAACTAGAGCTGCGAGCAGCTATAAAGGGCCCTCGCAGCCCGGGCCACGTTGGAGTCCTTGCACGTTGGGGTACTTGCACGTTAGGGTACTGGCACGTTGGGGTACTGGCACGTTGGGGTACTGGCATATTATATATTATATTATATTTCTTTGAAAATGGCATAATAAACCTTTACATGTAGAATATTTTTTTGCCAGTGTGTGTCAAGCTCAACGGGTTTTGGTGATTGTTAAGACCTGCAAAAATCAGCGTCCTTTTTTATTTTTAGGCAATGAGTTGCCCTGATTGGTATTTTTTGTAAAAGTGTATATATACATCATCGCTCGTTGTACTCATTGCACAATGTTACTTTTATTGTCCAAAGGGGCAATCAAAAATGAATAAAACAAAATGGAAACGTACATACGTTTGGATCGGTGTGAAGCCAGTGAACAATTTGAGTGGTGGAAACTAAAAGAATATTCATAAATGACTTAGTCATCACACTTAGAATGAGTTTACATTTTTTTGTACAAAATACCGTATGTGGGTTTTTTTTTTTTATATAAGCCTCAAGGGCTAGGTGGCGCTGTATTTATAACTGAATGTTGTCATAGAGATAGCATATGGTTCAAAAAGAGTTTTTTGTACCTCGAGGGCTGTTATATACCTCTACAAATTTTGGTAACTCTAGGTGAAACGTACAGCCGGGTATGCTTTGTTAAAGAGGAGTTTTTTAGCTCAAAATGTGATGCCCGGCCCCTGGGGGACTTCCTGTTGGGTTTAGCACAGGGCACCAAGAGACTTTTTTGTACATCTTGGGCTGTTACATATGTCTACAAATTTTCGTAGCTCTAGCTGCTTCGTACAAATGGGAATGCTTCTTTAAGGATATTTTTTTTCCTTTAAAAACAGTGCATGCCATGACAACAGTGTGCGACGAAATACAAAGCTTTCAATAACTTTTCATCTTCAACATCTTAAGATGAATCAGACCAAGTTTGAAGATGATCGGATAAACACTGTAGGAGGAGTTCGTTAAAATAAGACCCCAATGAAATGGCCAAAAAAATGGCAACACGTTCCAAAATAAATCAAATTGGTGGACTTCCTGTTAGGTTTAGCATATGGTTCAAAAAGAGTTTTTTGTAGGTCATAGCCTGTTACATATGTGTACCAATTTTCGTAGCTCTAGATTAAACGTACAACCGGCAATGCTTCGTGAAGTAAGAATTTTTAAACTCTAAATTTGATGCGCCGCCGCCGTCATATAGTATATCAAAAACTTTTCATTTTTCACAATGATGTTGTCCCAGGTGTTGAGATGGTACATCCCAAGTTTGAAGTATATGTGGGGTATTTTTTTTTTTTTTATATAAGCCTCAAGGGCTAGGTGGCGCTGTATTTATAACTGAATGTTGTCATAGAGATACCTTCAGGCCTTGATTATAAGCATACATGTCAAGTGTGGGATTTTTTTTGGAGCATGTACCGTGGAGTTATTAAGCATATCCTTCATTCACGATATTGCTTTTAATGTCCACAGAGGCTATCAAAAATAAATAAATATATATATATGTTTGGATAAGTCTGATGCCAGTGAACATTTTGAGTGGTGGAAACTAAAAGAATATTCATAAATGACTTAGTTATCACACTTAGAATGAGTTTACATTTTTTGTACAAAATACCGTATGTGGGGTATTTTTTTTTTATGCCTCAAGGGCTAGGTGGCGCTGCATATATAACTGAATGTTGTCATAGAGATAGCTTCAGGCCTTGACGATAAACATACATGTCAAGTTTGGGATTTTTTGGAGCATGTCCCGGGGAGTTATCAAGCATATCCTTTTACATTGCAAAACACAAATTTTGATGCCCCGCCCTCATCATATAGTATTTCGAAAAGTCAAAATTTTTCCCCCTGTCGTTGGCTCAGGTCTTGACATGGTCCAGGCCAAGTCTTAACTCAGTCGGATGAAACGTGTAGGAGAAGTGGGCAAAAGTCTGCCCCCTGTGAATGTGCAAAAATAGTCAAAAATGGGACATTCAAAAATTCGTAGCTCACTTCCTGTTCATTTTAGCATATGGGTACAAGAGACTTTTTTTTGTAGGTCTTGGGCTCCCTCATACACCTAAAAATATTCGTCGTTCTTGCTTAAACGTACAACCGGGGCTGCTTCGTTAAAAATTTCGAGGGGGCGCTATTGAGTCATTTTTGTTAAAATAGCACAATCAACAATAAAATATTGCTCATTTTACCAGGCCAGATGTGTGTGCCAAGTTTCAGGAGTTTTTGTGCCAGTTTAGGCCCTCAAAATTGGTGTTGTTTTCTTGGCGAACAGCGCTTAGCCACGCCCACAGCGATTCGCGAAAACTCACAAACTTCGTATTGTGACATCATGAAGACCGAAACCCTCATCTGAGCAAATATGAGGTAGGTCCAGTTAACGTGTTTGGAGAAAAACGTAGAAGAAAATTCGTAAGAAAAAAAATTGCCACTAGGTGGCGCTATCAGTTAGATGAAATATAAGTCAGTAGATGTCTTTAGGGCTGGACTCTCATCAAATGTGTGAAATTTTGAGAAGATAGGATCATCTCGGTCAAGTTAATGCAGCTTTTATTTTCACGAAAAATCTTCAGACTTTGCGTCACCGTAGCGGCCACGCCCTTTGGCGAAAAGTTACAATATTCGGTGTGGGGCATGATCAACATCTTAAGGCTTTTCTGACCAATTTTCAAATGGATCCCTTCAACAAGCTCAGCACAGTAGCTAAAAACGTAAAGTATGACATTTATTGTAACCACTAGGTGGCGCTATATGTATAACTGAATTTTATCATATAGATGTTTTCAGGCCGTGACTATTACGTTGCCTGAGAAGTTTGAGATTTTTTGGAGCTTGAACATGGGAGTTATTAAGCATTTGCTCTTTCTTGGACAAATGAAATTTTAAAGGCAATATTTGATGCCCCGCCCCCGTCATATAGTATTTCAAAAAGGCAAGATGTTTTGCCCAGTTGTTCTCTCAGGTCTTGAGATGATAAATGCCAAGTTTGAAGTCAATTGGATGACAAATGTTTGCAAAGGGGGAAAAAGCATGACCACAGTGAATGTGCCAAAATAGGCCAAAATTGGACATTAAAAAATTCATAGCTCACTTCCTGTACATTTTAGCTACATGGTCCCAATAGACTTTTTTGTGCGTCTCGGGGTGCTACACGTGCCTGCCAATTTTTGTTGCTCTAGCTCAAACGTGCCGGGCTTGGTTTTTATTTTTCTACGCTAGGGGGCGCTATCGAGTCGCATTGTTATGACGACTTAATAATATAAAATTTTTCGCCGGGCCTGAGGAGTGTGCAAAGTTCGGTGAGTTTTCGTGAATGTTTAGGTACCCAAAATCGCGATCGTTTGCGGAGAATAAAGAAGAAGAAGAAGAAGAAGAAGAAGAAGAAGAAGAAGAAGAAGAAGAAGAAGAAGAAGAAGAAGAAGAATTTTTACAAAAACAATAGGGACCTCGCAGCGGTCGCTGCTCGGGCCCTAATAATAATAATAATAATAATAATAATAACTAGAGCTGCGAGCAGCTATAAAGGGCCCTCGCAACCCGGGCCACGTTGGGGTACTTGCACGTCGGGGTACTGGCACGTTGGGGTACTGTCAAATAGGACAAGGACCATCTAAAATGTTTGTGACAAGCCTTGTGTGTGCAAAGTTTAATCAAAACGCAAAATATGGTGTGCAATTCCCAAAATAAATTCAAAATGGCGGACTTCCTTTTAGGTTTAGCATACGGCTACAGAATACTTTTTATAGGTCTTAGACTAATAGGTATGCCTCTGAGTTTTCACAAATCTCGGTCAAGTCAAGTCATCTTTAGTTATTTCGCGCTTGAATCATCCAATCGGAAATGCTCCATAAAAATGTATAGAGGGCGCGATTTATTGCAAATTGCACAAGAAATCTCTAAAAATTAATGTTCATGACAAGTCTGATGTGTGTGCAAAGTTTCATGAGTTTTCACACATGTATAGACCAAAAAAATAAGCAGCACTTTACTTGGCAAACAATGCATCGCTATGGCAACAGCATGTGACAAAATAAAAAACTTTCGATAACTTTGCATCTTAAACATCTTAAGATGAAACACACCAAGTTGAAGACGGTCGGATGAATTTTGTACGAGGAGTTCGTGAAAATATGACCCCTAAGAAAGGCCACAAAAAATGGCTACAAATGCCGACGTAAATCAAAATGGCGGACTTCCTGTTTGGTTTAGCAGATGGTTCCATGAGACTTTTTTGTACATCGTGGGCTCTTATGTATGCCTCCAAATTATCATTGCGCTAGGTGAAACGTACAACCGGGAATGCTTCGTTAAAGAGGAGTTTTTTTTAGCTCAAAATGTGATGCCCGGCCCCTGCGGGACTTCCTATTGGGTTTAGCACATGGCACCAAGAGACTTTTTTGTACATCCTGGGCTGTTACATATGTCTACAATTTTTCGTCGCTCTTGCTGCTTCGTACAACTGGGAATGCTTCATTAAGAAGGATTTTTTTCCTTTGCAAAAAGTGCATGCCACGACAACAGCGTGTGACGAAATAAAAAACTTTCAATAACTTTTCATTTTCAACATCTTAAGATGAATCACACCAAGTTTGAAGATGATCGGATAAACTCTGTAGGAGGAGTTTGTTAAAATATGACCCCTATGAAATGGCCAAAAAAAATGGCAACACATTCCAAAGTAAATCAAAATGGCGGACGTCCTGTTAGGTTTAGCATATGGTTCAAAAAGAGTTTTTTGTACCTCGAGGGCTGTTATATACCTCTACAAATTTTGGTAACTCTAGGTGAAACGTACAGCCGGGTATGCTTTGTTAAAGAGGAGTTTTTTTTTAGCTCAAAATGTGATGCCCGGCCCCTGGGGGACTTCCTGTTGGGTTTAGCACAGGGCACCAAGAGACTTTTTTGTACATCTTGGGCTGTTACATATGTCTACAAATTTTCGTAGCTCTTGCTGCTTCGTACAAATGGGAATGCTTCTTTAAGTATATTTTTTTTCCTTTGCAAACAGTGCATGCCATGACAACAGTGTGCGACGAAATACAAAGCTTTCAATAACTTTTCATCTTCAACATCTTAAGATGAATCACACCAAGTTTGAAGATGATCGGATAAACACTGTAGGAGGAGTTCGTTAAAATAAGACCCCAATGAAATGGCCAAAAAAATGGCAACACGTTCCAAAATAAATCAAAATGGTGGACTTCCTGTCAGGTTTAGCATATGCTTCAAAAAGAGTTTTTTGTAGGTCATAGCCTGTTACATATGTGTACCAATTTTCGTAGCTCTAGATTAAACGTACAACCGGCAATGCTTCGTGAAGTAAGAATTTTTAAACTCTAAATTTGATGCGCCGCCGCCGTCATATAGTATATCAAAAACTTTTCATTTTTCACAATGATGTTGTCCCAGGTGTTGAGATGGTACATCCCAAGTTTGAAGTCAATCGGGTTAACCGTGTAGGAGAAGCGGGCAATAGTATGATCCATGTAAATGTGCAAAACTGGGCCAAAATTGGACATTCAGATGATCATACCTCACTTTCTGTCTATTTTAGGGTACACACTTCAAAGAGGTTTTTGTTCATTGGGATGTGCTACAGGTGCCACACAATTTTCATAGCCGTCGGACAATCGTAGCGGGACAGGGATCCGTTTAACCTATGTAGGTGGCGCTACAGAGCCATTTTTCTGTTATCATGTATGGCGACTTTAAAATATCAAATTTTTCGCCAGGCCCGATCTGCGTGTAAAGTTTGGTGAGTTTTCGTTCATGTTTAGTGCCTCAAAAATGTGATCGTTTGCGGAGAAGAATAATAATAAGAATAATAATAATAACTAGAGCTGCGAGCAGCTATAAAGGGCCCTCGCAACCCGGGCCACGTTGGGGTATTTGCACGTCGGGGTACTGGCATGTTGGGGTACTGTCAAATAGGAAACCATCTAAATTGTAAACGTTTTTGCCATGCTTTGTGTTTTTAAAGTTTCATGGAAAGGCCAAAAACGATGCACAATTAACAAAATAAAATCAAAATGGATTGGCACATGGCTATATAGAATACTTTTTGAATATATTCGGCATGCCTGCCAATATTCACACATCTAGCTGAATCATATAATCGGAAAGACTTCATAAAAATGTCTAGAGGGCGCTATTGAGCCATTTATTACAAATAGCACAACAAATCTCTAAATAAAATATTCATGTTCTAGACAGGTCTGGTGCGTGTGCAAAGTTTTGTGAGTTTTCACCCATATTTAGACTCTCAAAAAAGCATTTTTCTTCACAAACAATGCATGGCTACAGCAAAGGCGTGTGACAAAATAAAAAAATTCAATAACTTTTCATCTTAAATATCTTAAGATGAAACACGCCAAAGAATGAAGACGATCTGATAAGTTCTGTTGAAAATATGACCCCTATAAAAGGCCCCAAAAAATGGCTACAAATACCAAAGTAAATCAAAATGGCAGACTTCCTTTTTGATTCAGCATATGGCTTTAGAAACCTTTTTGTAAGTCTTAGGTTGATAGGTATCCCAATTTTTACAAATCTAGCTGAATCATAAAACACAAAACATTTGCAAAAGCTTCATAAAAATGTCTAGAGGGCGCTATTGAACCATTTATTGCAAATTGAATAAGAAATCTCTAAAATATTCATGCTGATGACAAGCCTGATGTGTGTGTAAAGTTTCATGAGTTTTTGCACATGTTTAGACCAAAAAAAAAAAGTAACATTTTACTTGGCAAACAATGCATCGCCATGACAACGGCGTGCGACAAAATAAATAACTTTCGATAACTTTGCATCTTAAACATCTTAAGATGAAGCACACCAAGTTTAAAGACAGTCGGATAAATTTTGTAGGAGGAGTTCGTTAAAATATGACCCCTAAAAAAGGCCACAAAAAATGGCTACAAATCCCAACGTAAATCAAAATGGTGGACTTCCTGATTGGTTTAGCATATTGCTCCAAGAGACTTTTTTTGTACATCCTGAGCTCTTATGTTTGCCTGCAAATTATCATAGCTTTAGGTGTTTAATCAAAACGCAAAATATGGTGTGCAATTCCCATGCATTGCTATGGCAACAGCGTGTGACAAAATAAAAAACTTTCGATTACTTTGCATCTTAAACATCTTAAGATGAAACATACCAAGTTTGAAGACAGTCGGATAAATTTTGTAGGAGGGGTTCGTTAAAATATGACCCCTGAAAAAGGCCACAAAAAATGGCAACAAATCCCATCATAAATCAAAATGGCGGACTTCCTGTTTGGTTTAGCCCATGGTTCCAAGAGACTTTTTTGTACATCGTGGGCTCTTATGTATGCCTGCAAATTATCATAGCGCTAGGTGAAACGTACAACCGGGAATGCTTAGTTAAAGAGGAGTTTTTTAGCTCAAAATGTGATGCCCGGCCCCTGGGGGACTTCCTGTTGCGTTTAGCACATGGCACCAAGAGACATTTTTGTAGATCCTGGGCTGTTACATATGTCTACAATTTTTCGTCACTCTAGCTGCTTCGTACAACTGGGAATGCTTCATTAAGAAGGATTTTTTTCCTTTGCAAAAAGTGCATGCCACGATAACAGCATGTGACGAAATAAAAAACTTTCAATAACTTTTCATTTTCAACATCTTAAGATGAATCACACCAAGTTTGAAGATGATCGGATAAACTCTGTAGGAGGAGTTTGTTAAAATATGACCCCTATGAAATGGCCAAAAAAAATGGCAACACATTCCAAAGTAAATCAAAATGGCGGACGTCCTGTTAGGTTTAGCATATGGTTCAAAAAGAGTTTTTTGTAAATCGAGGGCTGTTATATACCTCTACAAATTTTGGTAACTCTAGGTGAAACGTACAGCCGGGTATGCTTTGTTAAAGAGGAGTTTTTTTTAGCTCAAAATGTGATGCCCGGCCCCTGGGGGACTTCCTGTTGGGTTTAGCACAGGGCACCAGGAGACTTTTTTGTACATCTTGGGCTGTTACATATGTCTACAAATTTTCGTAGCTCTAGCTGCTTCGTACAACTGGCAATGCTTCTTTAAGGATATTTTTTTTCCTTTGCAAACAGTGCATGCCATGACAACAGCGTGCGACGAAATACAAAGCTTTCAATAACTTTTCATCTTCAACATCTTAAGATGAATCACACCAAGTTTGAAGATGATCGGATAAACACTGTAGGAGGAGTTCGTTAAAATAAGACTCCAATGAAATGGCCAAAAAAATGGCAACACGTTCCAAAATAAATCAAAATGGTGGACTTCCTGTTAGGTTTAGCATATGGTTCAAAAAGAGTTTTTTGTAGGTCATAGCCTGTTACATATGTGTACCAATTTTCGTAGCTCTAGATTAAACGTACAACCGGCAATGCCTCGTGAAGTAAGAATTTTTAAACTCTAAATTTGATGCGCCGCCGCCGTCATATAGTATATCAAAAACTTTTCATTTTTCACAATGATGTTGTCCCAGGTGTTGAGATGGTACATCCCAAGTTTGAAGTCAATCGGGTTAACCGTGTAGGAGAAGCGGGCAAAAGTATGACCCCTGTAAATGTGCAAAAATTGGCAAAAATTGGACATTTAAATACTCATACCTCACTTTCTCTCTATTTTAGGGTACACACTTCAAAGAGGTTTTTGTTCATTGGGATGTGCTACAGGTGCCACACAATTTTCATAGCCGTCGGACAATCGTAGCGGGACAGGGATCCGTTTAACCTATGTAGGGGGCGCTAAGGAGCCATTTTTCTGTTATCATGTATGGCGACTTTAAAATATCAAATTTTTCGCCAGGCCTGATGTGCGTGTAAAGTTTGGTGAGTTTTCGGTCACGTTTAGTGTCTCAAAAATGCGATTGTTTGCGGAGAAGAATAATAATAAGAATAATAATAAGAAGAATTCCTACAAAAACAATAGGGCCTCGCAGCGGCACCGCCGCCGCCGCTGCTCGGGCCCTAACTAGAGCTGCGAGCAGCTATAAAGGGCCCTCGCAACCCGGGCCACGTTGGGGTACTTGCACGTCGGGGTACTGGCACGTTGGGGTACTGTAAAATAGGACAAGGACCATCTAAAATGTTTTTGACAAGCCTTGTGTGTGCAAAGTTTAATCAAAACGCAAAATATGGTGCGCAATTCCCAAAATAAATTCAAAATGGCGGACTTCCTTTTAGGTTTAGCATACGGCTACAGAATACTTTTTGTAGGTCTTAAGCTAATAGGCTAATGCCTCCCAGTTTTCACAAATCTAGGTCAAGTCATCTTTAGTTGTGTATCGCTTGAATCATACAATTGGAAATGCTCCATAAAAATGCATAGAGGGCGCTATTGAGCACAACGTTGGGTTACTTGCACGTCAGGGTACTGGCACGTTGGGGTACTGTTACATGGAACAAGGACCATTTAAAATGTTAGTTTTTTCCATGCCTTGTCTGTGCAAAGTTTAATGAAAAAGGCCAAAAATGATGTATAGTTCCCAAAATAAAATCAAAATAGCGGACTTCCTCTTTGGTTTGGCAAATGGCTACATAATACTTTTTTGTAGGTCTAGCATAATCATACAATCGGAAATGCTTCATAAAAATGCCTAGAGGGCGCTATTTATTGCAAATTGCACAATAAATCTCTGAAAATTCATGTTCATGACAAGTCTGATGTGTTTGCAAAGTTTCATGAGTTTTCATGTGTATAAAAAAAAAAAAAAAGCAGCACTTGACAACTGTTACATGGAACAAGGACCATTTAAAATGTTAGTTTTTTCCATGCCTTTTCTGTGCAAAGTTTAATGAAAAAGGCCAAAAATGATGTATATTTCCCAAAATAAAATCAAAATAGCGGACTTCCTCTTTGGTTTGGCAAATGGCTATATAATACTTTTTTGTAGGTCTAGCATAATCATACAATCGGAAATGCTTCATAAAAATGTCTAGAGGGCGCTATTTATTGCAAATTGCACAATAAATCTCTGAAAATTCATGTTCATGACAAGTCTGATGTGTTTGCAAAGTTTCATGAGTTTTCATGTGTATAAAAAAAAAAAAGCAGCACTTGACAAACAATGCATTGCTATGGCAACAGCGTGTTACAAAATAAAAAACTTTCGATTACTTTGCATCTTAAACATCTTAAGATGAAACACACCAAGTTTGAAGACAGTCGGATAAATTTTGTAGGAGGGGTTCGTTAAAATATGACCCCTGAAAAAGGCCACAAAAAATGGCAACAAATCCCATCATAAATCAAAATGGCAGACTTCCTGTTTTGTTTAGCACATGGTTCCAAGAGACTTTTTTTGTACATCACGGGCTCTTATGTATGCCTGCAAATTATCATAGCGCTAGGTGAAACGTACAACCGGGAATGCTTCGTTAAAGAGGAGTTTTTTAGCTCAAAATGTGATGCCCGGCCCCTGGGGGACTTCCTGTTGGGTTTAGCACATGGCACCAAGAGACTTTTTTGTACATCCTGGGCTGTTACATATGTCTACAATTTTTCGTCGCTCTAGCTGCTTCGTACAACTGGGAATGCTTCATTAAGAAGGATTTTTTTTCCTTTGCAAAAAGTGCATGCCACGACAACAGCGTGTGACGAAATAAAAAACTTTCAATAACTTTTCATTTTCAACATCTTAAGATGAATCACACCAAGTTTGAAGATGATCGGATAAACTCTGTAGGAGGAGTTTGTTAAAATATGACCCCTATGAAATGGCCAAAAAAAATGGCAACACATTCCAAAGTAAATCAAAATAGCGGACGTCATGTTAGGTTTAGCATATGGTTCAAAAAGAGTTTTTTGTACCTCGAGGGCTGTTATACACCTCTACAAATGTTGGTAACTCTATGTGAAACGTACAGCCGGGTATGCTTTGTTAAAGAGGAGTTTTTTAGCTCAAAATGTGATGCCCGGCCCCTGGGGGACTTCCTGTTGGGTTTAGCACAGGGCACCAAGAGACTTTTTTTGTACATCTTGGGCTGTTGCATATGTCTACAAATTTTCGTAGCTCTAGCTGCTTCGTACAAATGGGAATGCTTCTTTAAGGATATTTTTTTTCCTTTAAAAACAGTGCATGCCATGACAACAGTGTGCGACGAAATACAAAGCTTTCAATAACTTTTCATCTTCAACATCTTAAGATGAATCACACCAAGTTTGAAGATGATCGGATAAACACTGTAGGAGGAGTTCGTTAAAATAAGACCCCAATGAAATGGCCAAAAAAATGGCAACACGTTCCAAAATAAATCAAAATGGTGGACTTCCTGTTAGGTTTAGCATATGGTTCAAAAAGAGTTTTTTGTAGGTCATAGCCTGTTACATATGTGTACCAATTTTCGTAGCTCTAGATTAAACGTACCACCGGCAATGCTTCGTTAAGTAAGAATTTTTAAACTCTAAATTTGATGCGCCGCCGGCGTCATATAGTATATCAAAAACTTTTCATTTTTCACAATGATGTTGTCCCAGGTGTTGAGATGGTACATCCCAAGTTTGAAGTCAATCGGGTTAACCGTGTAGGAGAAGCGGGCAAAAGTATGACCCCTGTAAATGTGCAAAAATTGGCAAAAATTGGACATTTAAATACTCATACCTCACTTTCTGTCTACTTTAGGGTACACACTTCAAAGAAGTTTTTGTTCATTGGGATGTGCTACAGGTGCCACACAATTTTCATAGCCGTCGGACAATCGTAGCGGGACAGGGATCCGTTTAACCTATGTAGGTGGCGCTACAGAGCCATTTTTCTGTTATCATGTATGGCGACTTTAAAATATCAAATTTTTCGCCAGGCCCGATCTGCGTGTAAAGTTTGGTGAGTTTTCGTTCATGTTTAGTGCCTCAAAAATGTGGTTGTTTGCGGAAAAGAATAATAACAAAGAAAAAGAATAATAATAATAATAATAAGAATTCCTTCAGGAACAATAGGGACCTCGCAGCGGTCGCTGCTCGGGCCCTAAAAAGAAGAATAATAAGAATTCCTTGAAAAACAATAGGGACCTCGCAGCGGTCGCTGCTCGGGCCCTAATAAGAATTCCTTCAGGAACAATAGGGACCTCGCAGCGGTCGCTGCTCGGGCCCTAACTAGAGCTGCGAGCAGCTATAAAGGGCCCTCGCAACCCGGGCCACGTTGGGGTATTTGCACGTCGGGGTACTGGCATGTTGGGGTACTGTCAAATAGGAAACCATCTAAATTGTAAACGTTTTTGCCATGCTTTGTGTTTTTAAAGTTTCATGGAAAGGCCAAAAACGATGCACAATTAACAAAATAAAATCAAAATGGATTGGCACATGGCTATATAGAATACTTTTTGAATATATTCGGCATGCCTGCCAATATTCACACATCTAGCTGAATCATATAATCGGAAAGACTTCATAAAAATGTCTAGAGGGCGCTATTGAGCCATTTATTACAAATAGCACAACAAATCTCTAAATAAAATATTCATGTTCCAGACAGGTCTGGTGTGTGTGCAAAGTTTTGTGAGTTTTCACCCATATTTAGACTCTCAAAAAAGCATTTTTCTTCACAAACAATGCATGGCTACAGCAAAGGCGTGTGACAAAATAAAAAAATTCAATAACTTTTCATCTTAAATATCTTAAGATGAAACACGCCAAAGAATGAAGACGATCTGATAAGTTCTGTTGAAAATATGACCCCTATAAAAGGCCCCAAAAAATGGCTACAAATACCAAAGTAAATCAAAATGGCAGACTTCCTTTTTGATTCAGCATATGGCTTTAGAAACCTTTTGTAAGTCTTAGGCTGATAGGTATCCCAATTTTTACAAATCTATCTGAATCATAAAACACAAAACATTTGCAAAAGCTTCATAAAAATGTCTAGAGGGCGCTATTGAACCATTTATTGCAAATTGAATAAGAAATCTCTAAAATATTCATGCTGATGACAAGCCTGATGTGTGTGTAAAGTTTCATGAGTTTTTGCACATGTTTAGACCAAAAAAAAAGAAGTAGCATTTTACTTGGCAAACAATGCATCGCCATGACAACGGCGTGCGACAAAATAAATAACTTTCGATAACTTTGCATCTTAAACATCTTAAGATGAAGCACACCAAGTTTAAAGACAGTCGGATAAATTTTGTAGGAGGAGTTCGTTAAAATATGACCCCTAAAAAAGGCCACAAAAAATGGCTACAAATCCCAACGTAAATCAAAATGGTGGACTTCCTGATTGGTTTAGCATATGGCTCCAAGAGACTTTTTTGTACATCGTGGGCTCTTATGTATGCCTGCAAATTATCATAGCTTTAGGTGAAACGTACAACCGGGAATGCTTTGTCTGTTTAATCAAAACGCAAAATATGGTGTGCAATTCCCATGCATTGCTATAGCAACAGCGTGTGACAAAATAAAAAACTTTCGATTACTTTGCATCTTAAACATCTTAAGATGAAACACACCAAGTTTGAAGACGGTCGGATGAACTTTGTACGAGGAGTTCGTTAAAATATGACCCCTGAAAAAGGCCACAAAAAATGGCAACAAATCCCATCGTAAATCAAAATGGCAGACTTCCTGTTTGGTTTAGCACATGGTTCCAAGAGACTTTTTTGTACATCGTGGGCTCTTATGTATGCCTGCAAATTTTTGTAGCTCTAGCTACTTCGTACAACTGGGAATGCTTCATTAAGAAGGATTTTTTTCCTTTGCAAAAAGTGCATGCCACGACAACAGCGTGCGACGAAATAAAGAGCTTTCAATAACTTTTCATCCTCAACATCTTAAGATGAGTCACACCAAGTTTGAAGATGATCGGATAAACTCTGTAGGAGGAGTTCGTTAAAATATGACCCCTATGAAATGGCCCAAAAAATGGCAACACATTCCAAAGTAAATCAAAATGGCGGACGTCCTGTTAGGTTTAGCATATGGTTCAAAAAGAGTTTTTTGTACCTCGAGGGCTGTTATATACCTCTACAAATTTTGGTAACTCTAGGTGAAACGTACAGCCGGGTATGCTTTGTTAAAGAGGAGTTTTTTAGCTCAAAATGTGATGCCCGGCCCCTGGGGGACTTCCTGTTGGGTTTAGCACAGGGCACCAAGAGACTTTTTTGTACATCTTGGGCTGTTACATATGTCTACAAATTTTCGTAGCTCTCGCTGCTTCGTACAAATGGGAATGCTTCTTTAAGGATATTTTTTTTCCTTTGCAAACAGTGCATGCCATGACAACAGCGTGTGACGAAATACAAAGCTTTCAATAACTTTTCATCTTCAACATCTTAAGATGAATCACACCATGTTTGAAGATGATCGGATAAACACTGTAGGAGGAGTTCGTTAAAATAAGACCCCAATGAAATGGCCAAAAAAATGGCAACACGTTCCAAAATAAATCAAAATGGCGGACTTCCTGTGAGGTTTAGCATATGGTTCAAAAAGAGTTTTTTGTAGGTCATAGCCTGTTACATATGTGTACCAATTTTCGTAGCTCTAGATTAAACGTACAACCGGCAATGCTTCGTCAAGTAAGAATTTTTAAACTCTAAATTTGATGCGTCGCCGCCGTCATATAGTATATCAAAAACTTTAGATTTTTTACAATGATGTTGTCCCAGGTGTTGAGATGGTCCATCCCAAGTTTGAAGTCAATCGGGTTAACCGTGTAGGAGAAGCGGGCAAAAGTATGACCCCTGTAAATGTGCAAAACTGGGCCAAAATTGGACATTCATTTGATCATACCTCACTTTCTGTCTATTTTAGGGTACACACATCAAAGAGGTTTTTGTTCATCTGGATGTGCTACGGGTGCCACACAATTTTCGTCGCCATAGGACAATCGTAGCGGGACAGGGATCCGTTTAACCTATGTAGGTGGCGCTATGGAGCCATTTTTCTGTTATCATGTATGGCGACTTTAAAATATCAAATTTTTCGCCAGGCCTGATGTGCATGTAAAGTTTGGTGAGTTTTCGTTCACGTTTAGCGTCTCAAAAATGCGATTGTTTGCGGAGAATAATAATAATAACTAGAGCTGCGAGCAGCTATAAAGGGCCCTCGCAACCTGGGCCACGTTGGGGTACTTGCACGTCGGGGTACTGGCACGTTGGGGTACTGTCAAATCGGACAAGGACCATCTAAAATGTTTTTGACAAGCTTTGTGAGTGCAAAAGGCCAAAGATGGTGTGCAATTCCCAAAATAAATTCAAAATGGCGGACTTCCTTTTAGGTTTAGCATACGGCTACAGAATACTTTTTGTAGGTCTTAAGCTAATAGGTATGCCTCCCAGTTTTCACAAATCTAGGTCAAGTCATCTTTAGTTGTGTATCGCTTGAATCATACAATTGGAAATGCTCCATAAAAATGCATGGAGGGCGCTATTGAGCACAACGTTGGGTTACTTGCACGTCAAGGTACTGGCACGTTGGGGTACTGTTACATGGAACAAGGACCATTTAAAATGTTAGTTTTTTCCATGCCTTGTCTGTGCAAAGTTTAATGAAAGAGGCCAAAAATGATGTATAATTCCCAAAATAAAATCAAAATAGCGGACTTCCTCTTTGGTTTGGCAAATGGCTACATCATACTTTTTTGTAGGTATTAGGCTGATAGGGGTCTGTCCTAATTTTCACAAATCTAGCAGAATCATACAATCGGAAATACTTCATAAAAATGTCTAGAGGGCGCTATTTATTGCAAATTGCACAATAAATCTCTAAAAATTCATGTTCATGACAAGTCTGATGTGTTTGCAAAGTTTCATGAGTTTTCACACATGTATAGATAAAAAAACAAAGCAGCACTTTACTTGGCAAACAATGCATCGCTATAGCAGCAGCGTGCGACAAAATAAAAAACTTTCGATAACTTTGCATCTTAAACATCTTAAGATGAAACACACCAAGTTTGAAGACGGTCGGATGAACTTTGTACGAGGAGTTCGTTAAAATATGACCCCTGAAAAAGGCCACAAAAAATGGCAACAAATCCCATCGTAAATCAAAATGGCAGACTTCCTGTTTGGTTTAGCACATGGTTCCAAGAGACTTTTTTGTACATCGTGGGCTCTTATGTATGCCTGCAAATTATCATCGCGCTAGGTGAAACGTACAACCGGGAATGCTTCGTTAAAGAGGAGTTTTTTTAGCTCAAAATGTGATGCCCGGCCCCTGGGGGACTTCCTGTTGGGTTTAGCACATGGCACCAAGAGACTTTTTTGTACATTGTGGGCTGTTACAAATGTCTACAAATTTTTGTAGCTCTAGCTACTTCGTACAACTGGGAATGCTTCATTAAGAAGGATTTTTTTCCTTTGCAAAAAGTGCATGCCACGACAACAGCGTGCGAAGAAATAAAGAGCTTTCAATAAGTTTTCATCCTCAACATCTTAAGATGAGTCACACCAAGTTTGAAGATGATCGGATAAACTCTGTAGGAGGAGTTCGTTAAAATATGACCCCTATGAAATGGCCCAAAAAATGGCAACACATTCCAAAGTAAATCAAAATGGCGGACGTCCTGTTAGGTTTAGCATATGGTTCAAAAAGAGTTTTTTGTACCTCGAGGGCTGTTATATACCTCTACAAATTTTGGTAACTCTAGGTGAAACGTACAGCCGGGTATGCTTTGTTAAAGAGGAGTTTTTTAGCTCAAAATGTGATGCCCGGCCCCTGGGGGACTTCCTGTTGGGTTTAGCACAGGGCACCAAGAGACTTTTTTGTACATCTTGGGCTGTTACATATGTCTACAAATTTTCGTAGCTCTCGCTGCTTCGTACAAATGGGAATGCTTCTTTAAGGATATATTTTTTCCTTTAAAAACAGTGCATGCCATGACAACAGCGTGCGACGAAATACAAAGCTTTCAATAACTTTTCATCTTCAACATCTTAAGATGAATCACACCAAGTTTGAAGATGATCGGATAAACACTGTAGGAGGAGTTCGTTAAAATAAGACCCCAATGAAATGGCCAAAAAAATGGCAACACGTTCCAAAATAAATCAAAATGGTGGACTTCCTGTTAGGTTTAGCATATGGTTCAAAAAGAGTTTTTTGTAGGTCATAGCCTGTTACATATGTGTACCAATTTTCGTAGCTCTAGATTAAACGTACAACCGGCAATGCTTCGTGAAGTAAGAATTTTTAAACTCTAAATTTGATGCGCCGCCGCCGTCATATAGTATATCAAAAACTTTTCATTTTTCACAATGATGTTGTCCCAGGTGTTGAGATGGTACATCCCAAGTTTGAAGTCAATCGGGTTAACCGTGTAGGAGAAGCGGGCAAAAGTATGACCCCTGTAAATGTGCAAAAATTGGCAAAAATTGGACATTTAAATACTCATACCTCACTTTCTGTCTATTTTAGGGTACACACTTCAAAGAGGTTTTTGTTCATTGGGATGTGCTACAGGTGCCACACAATTTTCATAGCCGTCGGACAATCGTAGCGGGACAGGGATCCGTTTAACCTATGTAGGGGGCGCTAAGGAGCCATTTTTCTGTTATCATGTATGGCGACTTTAAAATATCAAATTTTTCGCCAGGCCTGATGTGCGTGTAAAGTTTGGTGAGTTTTCGGTCACGTTTAGTGTCTCAAAAATGCGATTGTTTGCGGAGAAGAATAATAAGAATAAGAATAATAACTAGAGCTGCGAGCAGCTATAAAGGGCCCTCGCAACCCGGGCCACGTTGGGGTATATGCAAGTCGGGGGACTTGCACGTTGGGGTACTGTTAAATAGACAAGGACCATGGAAAATAGAAATGCATTTGCCGTGCCTTGTGTGTAAAAAGGTGCAGTAAAAGGCCAAAAATGATGCACAATTCCCAAAATAAATTCAAAAGTGTGGACTTTCTGATGTGTGTGCAAAGTTTCATGAAAAGTCGCTCGTTTGATATTCAAAACCAGCATCTGTTTATTTGAAAACATTGCATGGCACAGAGATGGTGTGTGATCAAATAAAAAGCTTTTTGATGACTCTTAATGTGGTGTCGCTGTGCAACACATATGTATTCATGACATAGTGAAGTATTGTGACAGTTTTGTAGGGTCCAGCAAACAGTAAATGTGTGACAGTTATTCAAGAAAAAATGTAGCTTTGAAGCAGGCTAACCAATGACATCATCTAAAGGGGAAAAAAGCACATGAGCAAGCATAGGTATAAGTAGAGGAGAAAAAGAGATGAAAGAAGTGCGAGAGATGGAACAGGAGAGGAATGCAGCTGTTTATGTATAGCTGTTGTAACAGGACAGATTAAATAACACTTTAACCTGGGGTTAACAGCGCCCTAGGACAGATAAACTCTTTAGTGTAAAAGTTTTCTGGGACAGATGAATCCCTTGGGGTCAAAGAGTTTGGGTTAGCACATAGTCTGTCTTAGGATAATGTAACCTCCATGGATGAATTAGTCCTAGGACGCTTTGACCTGCGGGCTAAAACTTCAGGGGGGTTAACCTGTCCTGTTATATTGTGATCATCGTCTTCGTGCATGTCCTCAGTGGCTTCTTCTGTCTGTGTGGCAGCATTTGATACATCTGTAGAACAAAAAAGAATGAAGAATCATGTTAGATCTGTGAAGTTTGGTTGTCTTAGGTGTAGTTTACAGAACAGTCGTGTGCATATTTTTAGCATGGTAGTGTCTTAATACAAATGCATATTATGTAATGCACTGTATATGGATATTACAGACGTAATATTTGACGGTGATCTTATATTCATAGTTTTTGCCCGTTAATAAATAATATAGCTAGTAAGTAATAAGACACGCAAAAATGGTATAGTTGAATCCTCTGGGTCAAAAAGCAATGTTTTAGGATTGTGTGATGAAATGATGAATAAAAGTAAGGATACGACAGGTACATAAATGGTTATATATACACACGGACATATATATTTATACAGTATAACAGTGCCGCATGTATTGGTTTTAAGGAAAGAGTTGAAAAGCAGTGTTCAGAAAAAAGCATAAGACGCACAAAGTACCATTTCACTACATGTAATAAGTTGTCAAGTAGACATGTGAATTAAGTGGTTAAGATAGTGGCTACTGTGCAAGTAAGCTTCAATTGTCTCTAAAAGGTTAGCATATGTGTTCTACATGATATCAATGGCTAGACGTGCTCGTGGAGAAACATTACAAACAGAAAAACACACTAAAGGTGCCTTTAACAAACCTGTTAATAAATGAGAACTTAATACATATATGTATGGCATACTGTATATGATTGAGAAAGTTGTCCTGTTTAATTTATGTATTGTATACTTACGGAAAAAAGTTGGCAATCTTTGCGTATGGAGATGATTAGAGGGTCTTTATCAAAAGAGAATTTGCTTGTTGATTTGTTCATGTTCTGTAGAAAAGCAAAGGAGTAGAAATAAATACAGTATCATACTTCATAAACATACAAGAAATTTGTAGCTGTATTAACCATTGTTGGTATTTGAAGTGATAATTTAGGAATAGAAGTGTAGTGATTGCAGAATTTATAGAGTGCTTACCTTGTATGACTTTGTAGATGGAAATGTCTTTTGTTGAAAGAGCTCTTTGTTGTCTACTATATATGCAAGGACAAGCATAAGTAGGTGTGGTTATGAAGTACTTGACCATTGAAATAAAGCAGTGGTATCAAATGTATGGACCGTGGTTTGGCTCAGGCCTGCAAAGGGGTTTAATGTGGCACAAGAGATAATCTTGTAAGGTACAAAAAATAATAATAATATAATAGGTATGCCTCTGAGTTTTCACAAATCTAGGTCAAGTCAAGTCATCTTTAGTTATTTTGCGCTTGAATCATCCAATCGGAAATGCTCCATAAAAAATGTATAGAGGGTGCGATTTATTGCAAATTGCACAAGAAATCTCTAAAAATTCATGTTAATGACAAGTCTGATGTGTGTGCAAAGTTTCACGAGTTTTCACACATGTATAGATAAAAAAAAAACAAAGCAGCACTTTACTTGGCAACCAATGCATCGCTATAGCAGCAGCGTGCGACAAAATAAAAAACTTTCGATAAATTTGCATCTTAAACATCTTAAGATGAAACACACCAAGTTTGAACACGGTCGGATGAATTTTGTAGGAGGAGTTAAAATATGACCCCTAAAAAAGGCCACAAAAAAAGTCTACAAATCCCATCATAAATCAAAATGGCGGACTTCCTGTTTGGTTTAGCACATGGTTCCAAGAGACTTTTTTGTACATCGTGGGCTCTTATGTATGCCTCTAAATTATCATAGCGCTAGGTGAAACGTACAACCGGGAATGCTTCGTTAAAGAGGAGTTTTTTAGCTCAAAATGTGATGCCCGGCCCCTACGGGACTTCCTGTTGGGTTTAGCACATGGCACCAAGAGACTTTTTTGTACATCGTGGGCTGTTACATTTGTCTCCAAATTTTCGTAGCTCTAGCTGCTTCGTACAACTGGGAATGCTTCATTAAGAAGTAATTTTTTCCTTTGCAAACTGTGCATGCCACGGCAACAGCGTGCGACAAAATAAAAAGCTTTCAATAACTTTTCATCTTCAACATCTTAAGATGAATCACACCAAGTTTGGAGATGATCGGATAAACTCTGTAGGAGGAGTTCGTTAAAATAAGACCCCTATGAAATGGCCCAAAAAATGGCAACACGTTCCAAAGTAAATCAAAATGGCGGACTTCCTGTTCGGTTTAGCATATGGTTCAAAAAGAGTTTTTTGTACCTTGAGGGCTGTTACATATGTCTTCAAATATTGGTAACTCTAGGTGAAATGTACAGCCGGGAATGCTTCATTAAGTTAGAATTTTGAAACACAAAATTTGATGCCTCGCCTCTGGCGGACTTCCTGTTAGGTTTAGCATATGGCACCAACAGGCTTTTTTGTAGATCATAGTCTGTTACATATGTGTACCAATTTTCGTAGCCCTAGATTAAACGTACCACCGGCAATGCTTCGTTAAGTAAGAATTTTGAAACTGTAAATTTGATGCCCCGCCACCGTCATATAGTATGTCAAAAACTTTAGATTTTTTACCATGATGTTGTCCCAGGTGTTGAGATGGTACAGCCCAAGTTTGAAGTCAATCGGGTTAACCGTGTAGGAGAAGCGGGCAAAAGTATGACCCCTGTAAATGTGCAAAAATGGGCCAAAATTGGACATTCAAATACTCATACCTCACTTCCTGTCTATTTTAGGGTACACATATCAAAGAGGTTTTTGTTCATCTGGATGTGCTACAGGTGCCACACAATTTTCGTAGCCATAGGACAATCGTAGCGGGACAGGGATCCCTTAAACCTATGTAGGTGGCGCTACAGAGCCATTTTTCTGTTATCATGTATGGCGACTTTAAAATATCAAATTTTTCGCCAGACCCGATCTGCGTGTAAAGTTTGGTGAGTTTTCGTTCATGTTTAGTGCCTCAAAAATGTGGTTGTTTGCGGAAAAGAATAATAACAAAGAAGAAGAAGAAGAATAATAACTAGAGCTGCGAGCAGCTATAAAGGGCCCTCGCAACCCGGGCCACGTTGGGGTACTTGCACGTCGGGGTACTGGCACGTTGGGGTACTGTAAAATAGGACAAGGACCATCTAAAATGTTTTTGACAAGCCTTGTGTGTGCAAAGTTTAATCAAAACGCAAAATATGGTGCGCAATTCCCAAAATAAATTCAAAATGGCGGACTTCCTTTTAGGTTTAGCATACGGCTACAGAATACTTTTTGTAGGTCTTAAGCTAATAGGTATGCCTCCCAGTTTTCACAAATCTAGGTCAAGTCATCTTTAGTTGTGTATCGCTTGAATCATACAATTGGAAATGCTCCATAAAAATGCATAGAGGGCGCTATTGAGCACAACGTTGGGTTACTTGCACGTCAGGGTACTGGCACGTTGGGGTACTGTTACATGGAACAAGGACCATTTAAAATGTTAGTTTTTTCCATGCCTTGTCTGTGCAAAGTTTAATGAAAAAGGCCAAAAATGATGTATAGTTCCCAAAATAAAATCAAAATAGCGGACTTCCTCTTTGGTTTGGCAAATGGCTACATAATACTTTTTTGTAGGTCTAGCATAATCATACAATCGGAAATGCTTCATAAAAATGCCTAGAGGGCGCTATTTATTGCAAATTGCACAATAAATCTCTGAAAATTCATGTTCATGACAAGTCTGATGTGTTTGCAAAGTTTCATGAGTTTTCATGTGTATAAAAAAAAAAAAAAAGCAGCACTTGACAACTGTTACATGGAACAAGGACCATTTAAAATGTTAGTTTTTTCCATGCCTTTTCTGTGCAAAGTTTAATGAAAAAGGCCAAAAATGATGTATATTTCCCCAAATAAAATCAAAATAGCGGACTTCCTCTTTGGTTTGGCAAATGGCTACATAATACTTTTTTGTAGGTCTAGCATAATCATACAATCGGAAATGCTTCATAAAAATGTCTAGAGGGCGCTATTTATTGCAAATTGCACAATAAATCTCTGAAAATTCATGTTCATGACAAGTCTGATGTGTTTGCAAAGTTTCATGAGTTTTCATGTGTATAAAAAAAAAAAAAAAAAGCAGCACTTGACAAACAATGCATTGCTATGGCAACAGCGTGTTACAAAATAAAAAACTTTCGATTACTTTGCATCTTAAACATCTTAAGATGAAACACACCAAGTTTGAAGACAGTCGGATAAATTTTGTAGGAGGGGTTCGTTAAAATATGACCCCTGAAAAAGGCCACAAAAAATGGCAACAAATCCCATCATAAATCAAAATGGCAGACTTCCTGTTTTGTTTAGCACATGGTTCCAAGAGACTTTTTTTGTACATCACGGGCTCTTATGTATGCCTGCAAATTATCATAGCGCTAGGTGAAACGTACAACCGGGAATGCTTCGTTAAAGAGGAGTTTTTTAGCTCAAAATGTGATGCCCGGCCCCTGGGGGACTTCCTGTTGGGTTTAGCACATGGCACCAAGAGACTTTTTTGTACATCCTGGGCTGTTACATATGTCTACAATTTTTCGTCGCTCTAGCTGCTTCGTACAACTGGGAATGCTTCATTAAGAAGGATTTTTTTTCCTTTGCAAAAAGTGCATGCCACGACAACAGCGTGTGACGAAATAAAAAACTTTCAATAACTTTTCATTTTCAACATCTTAAGATGAATCACACCAAGTTTGAAGATGATCGGATAAACTCTGTAGGAGGAGTTTGTTAAAATATGACCCCTATGAAATGGCCAAAAAAAATGGCAACACATTCCAAAGTAAATCAAAATAGCGGACGTCATGTTAGGTTTAGCATATGGTTCAAAAAGAGTTTTTTGTACCTCGAGGGCTGTTATACACCTCTACAAATGTTGGTAACTCTATGTGAAACGTACAGCCGGGTATGCTTTGTTAAAGAGGAGTTTTTTAGCTCAAAATGTGATGCCCGGCCCCTGGGGGACTTCCTGTTGGGTTTAGCACAGGGCACCAAGAGACTTTTTTGTACATCTTGGGCTGTTACATATGTCTACAAATTTTCATAGCTCTAGCTGCTTCGTACAAATGGGAATGCTTCTTGAAGGATATATTTTTTTCCTTTAAAAACAGTGCATGCCATGACAACAGCGTGCGACGAAATACAAAGCTTTCAATAACTTTTCATCTTCAACATCTTAAGATGAATCACACCAAGTTTGAAGATGATCGGATAAACACTGTAGGAGGAGTTCGTTAAAATAAGACCCCAATGAAATGGCCAAAAAAATGGCAACACGTTCCAAAATAAATCAAAATGGTCGACTTCCTGTTAGGTTTAGCATATGGTTCAAAAAGAGTTTTTTGTAGGTCATAGCCTGTTACATATGTGTACCAATTTTTGTAGCTCTAGATTAAACGTACAACCGGCAATGCTTCGTGAAGTAAGAATTTTTAAACTCTAAATTTGATGCGCCGCCGCCGTCATATAGTATATCAAAAACTTTTCATTTTTCACAATGATGTTGTCCCAGGTGTTGAGATGGTACATCCCAAGTTTGAAGTCAATCGGGTTAACCGTGTAGGAGAAGCGGGCAAAAGTATGACCCCTGTAAATGTGCAAAAATTGGCAAAAATTGGACATTTAAATACTCATACCTCACTTTCTGTCTATTTTAGGGTACACACTTCAAAGAGGTTTTTGTTCATTGGGATGTGCTACAGGTGCCACACAATTTTCATAGCCGTCGGACAATCGTAGCGGGACAGGGATCCGTTTAACCTATGTAGGGGGCGCTAAGGAACCATTTTTCTGTTATCATGTATGGCGCCTTTAAAATATCAAATTTTTCGCCAGGCCTGATGTGCGTGTAAAGTTTGGTGAGTTTTTGGTCACGTTTAGTGTCTCAAAAATGCGATTGTTTGCGGAGAAGAATAATAATAAGAATAATAATAAGAAGAATTCCTACAAAAACAATAGGGCCTCGCAGCGGCACCGCCGCCGCCGCTGCTCGGGCCCTAATAATAAGAAGAATTCCTACAAAAACAATAGGGCCTCGCAGCGGCACCGCCGCCGCCGCTGCTCGGGCCCTAACTAGAGCTGCGAGCAGCTATAAAGGGCCCTCGCAACCCGGGCCACGTTGGGGTACTTGCACGTCGGGGTACTGGCACGTTGGGGTACTGTCAAATAGGACAAGGACCAACTAAAATGTTTTTGACAAGCCTTGTGTGTGCAAAGTTTAATCAAAACGCAAAATATGGTGCGCAATTCCCAAAATAAATTCAAAATGGCGGACTTCCTTTTAGGTTTAGCATACGGCTACAGAATACTTTTTGTAGGTCTTAAGCTAATAGGTATGCCTCCCAGTTTTCACAAATCTAGGTCAAGTCATCTTTAGTTGTGTATCGCTTGAATCATACAATTGGAAATGCTCCATAAAAATGCATAGAGGGCGCTATTGAGCACAACGTTGGGTTACTTGCACGTCAGGGTACTGGCACGTTGGGGTACTGTTACATGGAACAAGGACCATTTAAAATGTTAGTTTTTTCCATGCCTTGTCTGTGCAAAGTTTAATGAAAAAGGCCAAAAATGATGTATAATTCCCAAAATAAAATCAAAATAGCGGACTTCCTCTTTGGTTTGGCAAATGGCTACATAATACTTTTTTGTAGGTCTAGCATAATCATACAATCGGAAATGCTTCATAAAAATGTCTAGAGGGCTCTATTTATTGCAAATTGCACAATAAATCTCTGAAAATTCATGTTCATGACAAGTCTGATGTGTTTGCAAAGTTTCATGAGTTTTCATGTGTATAAAAAAAAAAAAAAGCAGCACTTGACAACTGTTACATGGAACAAGGACCATTTAAAATGTTAGTTTTTTCCATGCCTTGTCTGTGCAAAGTTTAATGAAAAAGGCCAAAAATTATGTATAATTCCCAAAATAAAATCAAAATAGCGGACTTCCTCTTTGGTTTGGCAAATGGCTACATAATACTTTTTTGTAGGTCTAGCATAATCATACAATCGGAAATGCTTCATAAAAATGTCTAGAGGGCGCTATTTATTGCAAATTGCACAATAAATCTCTGAAAATTCATGTTCATGACAAGTCTGATGTGTTTGCAAAGTTTCATGAGTTTTCATGTGTATAAAAAAAAAAAAGCAGCACTTGACAAACAATGCATTGCTATGGCAACAGTGTGTTACAAAATAAAAAACTTTCGATTACTTTGCATCTTAAACATCTTAAGTTGAAACACACCAAGTTTGAAGACAGTCGGATAAATTTTGTAGGAGGGGTTCGTTAAAATATGACCCCTGAAAAAGGCCACAAAAAATGGCAACAAATCCCATCATAAATCAAAATGGCAGACTTCCTGTTTGGTTTAGCACATGGTTCCAAGAGACTTTTTTGTACATCATGGGCTCTTATGTATGCCTGCAAATTATCATAGCGCTAGGTGAAACGTACAACCGGGAATGCTTCGTTAAAGAGGAGTTTTTTAGCTCAAAATGTGATGCCCGGCCCCTGGGGGACTTCCTGTTAGGTTAAGCACATGGCACCAAGAGACTTTTTTGTACATCCTGGACTGTTACATATGTCTACAATTTTTCGTCGCTCTAGCTGCTTCGTACAACTGGGAATGCTTCATTAATAAGATTTTTTTTCCTTTGCAAAAAGTGCATGCCACGACAACAGCGTGTGACGAAATAAAAAACTTTCAATAACTTTTCATTTTCAACATCTTAAGATGAATCACACCAAGTTTGAAGATGATCGGATAAACTCTGTAGGAGGAGTTTGTTAAAATATGACCCCTATGAAATGGCCCAAAAAAATGGCAACACATTCCAAAGTAAATCAAAATGGCGGACGTCCTGTTAGGTTTAGCATATGGTTAAAAAAGAGTTTTTTGTACCTCGAGGTCTGTTATATACCTCTACACATTTTGGTAACTCTATGTGAAACGTACAGCCGGGTATGCTTTGTTAAAGAGGAGTTTTTTAGCTCAAAATGTGATGCCCGGACCCTGGGGGACTTCCTGTTGGGTTTAGCACAGGGCACCAAGAGACTTTTTTTGTACATCTTGGGCTGTTACATATGTCTACAAATTTTCGTAGCTCTAGCTGCTTCGTACAAATGGGAATGCTTCTTTAAGGATATTTTTTTTCCTTTAAAAACAGTGCATGCCATGACAACAGTGTGCGACGAAATACAAAGCTTTCAATAACTTTTCATCTTCAACATCTTAAGATGAATCACACCAAGTTTGAAGATGATCGGATAAACACTGTAGGAGGAGTTCGTTAAAATAAGACCCCAATGAAATGGCCAAAAAAATGGCAACACGTTCCAAAATAAATCAAAATGGTGGACTTCCTGTTAGGTTTAGCATATGGTTCAAAAAGAGTTTTTTGTAGGTCATAGCCTGTTACATATGTGTACCAATTTTCGTAGCTCTAGATTAAACGTACCACCGGCAATGCTTCGTTAAGTAAGAATTTTTAAACTCTAAATTTGATGCGCCGCCGCCGTCATATAGTATATCAAAAACTTTTCATTTTTCACAATGATGTTGTCCCAGGTGTTGAGATGGTACATCCCAAGTTTGAAGTCAATCGGGTTAACCGTGTAGGAGAAGCGGGCAAAAGTATGACCCCTGTAAATGTGCAGAAATTGGCAAAAATTGGACATTTAAATACTCATACCTCACTTTCTGTCTACTTTAGGGTACACACTTCAAAGAGGTTTTTGTTCATTGGGATGTGCTACAGGTGCCACACAATTTTCATAGCCGTCGGACAATCGTAGCGGGACAGGGATCCGTTTAACCTATGTAGGTGGCGCTACAGAGCCATTTTTCTGTTATCATGTATGGCGACTTTAAAATATCAAATTTTTCGCCAGGCCCGATCTGCGTGTAAAGTTTGGTGAGTTTTCGTTCATGTTTAGTGCCTCAAAAATGTGGTTGTTTGCGGAAAAGAATAATAACAAAGAAAAAGAAGAAGAAGAAGAACTAGAGCTGCGAGCAGCTATAAAGGGCCCTCGCAACCCGTGCCACGTTGGGGTATTTGCACGTCGGGGTACTGGCACGTTGGGGTACTGTCAAATAGGACAAGGACCATCTAAAATGTTTTTGACAAGCCTTGTGTGTGCAAAGTTTAATCAAAACGCAAAATATGGTGCGCAATTCCCAAAATAAATTCAAAATGGCGGACTTCCTTTTAGGTTTAGCATACGGCTACAGAATACTTTTTGTAGGTCTTAAGCTAATAGGTATGCCTCCCAGTTTTCACAAATCTAGGTCAAGTCATCTTTAGTTGTGTATCGCTTGAATCATACAATTGGAAATGCTCCATAAAAATGCATAGAGGGCGCTATTGAGCACAACGTTGGGTTACTTGCACGTCAGGGTACTGGCACGTTGGGGTACTGTTACATGGAACAAGGACCATTTAAAATGTTAGTTTTTTCCATGCCTTGTCTGTGCAAAGTTTAATGAAGAAGGCCAAAAATTATGTATAATTCCCAAAATAAAATCAAAATAGCGGACTTCCTCTTTGGTTTGGCAAATGGCTACATAATACTTTTTTGTAGGTCTAGCATAATCATACAATCGGAAATGCTTCATAAAAAGGTCTAGAGGGCGCTATTTATTTCAAATTGCACAATAAATCTCTGAAAATTCATGTTCATGACAAGTCTGATGTGTTTGCAAAGTTCCATGAGTTTTCATGTGTATAAAAAAAAAAAGCAGCACTTGACAAACAATGCATTGCTATGGCAACAGCGTGTTACAAAATAAAAAACTTTCGATTACTTTGCATCTTAAACATCTTAAGATGAAACACACCAAGTTTGAAGACAGTCGGATAAATTTTGTAGGAGGGGTTCGTTAAAATATGACCCCTGAAAGTTTTTCCTTGCCCGGTTGGAGGGTTATATCAGGGGATGTCGCAACTTGTTTGTGGTTAAGTGCTACAGAAGTAAATGTGTCTTAACAACCTCATGATTGAATGTGTTTTCAATTCTCTAGGATGTGATTGGATTGTATCAATTAAATGTTCTTATAACTGATTCAGTGAGTAGTAAAAATAGTGTGTCAAGTATAATGACATGAAATATAAGGAATACAAAAAACAAAACAAGAACCCTCTAAATTACACATTTTGTTCCAGGCTTTATGTGCGTGCATAGTTTGAGTATACACCTAGGTTTAGGCCAGGAGTGTTCAAACCTTTTGCAAAGAGGGCCGGGTATGGTAAGGTGAGAATGTGTGGGGCCTAATCAACCATTTAGTTTAGCCTGACATAATTTTTTTACATGCATATGTAAATATATATATGTGGACAAATGTGTACATATGTCTACAAATTTTTGTAGCTCGAGCTGCTTCGTCCAACTGGGAACGCTGCATTAAGAAGGATTTTTTTTTCCTTTGCCAACAGTGCATGCCACGACAACAGCGTGCGACGAAATAAAAAGCTTTCAATAACTTTTCATCGTCAACATCTTAAGATGAATCACACCAAGTTTGAAGATGATCGGATAAACTCTGTAGGAGGAGTTCGTTAAAATAAGACCCCTATGAAATGGCCAAAAAAATGGCAACATGTTCCAAAGTAAATCAAAATGGCAGACTTCCTGTTAGGTTTAGCATATGGTTCAAAAAGAGTTTTTTGTACCTCGAGGGCTGTTACATATGTCTTCAAATTTTGGTCACTCTAGGTGAAACGTACAGCCGGAAATGCTTCATTAAGTAAAAATTTTGAAATGCAAAATTTGATGCCCTGCCTCTGGCGGACTTCCTGTTAGGTTTAGCATATGGCACCAACAGGCTTTTTTGTAGATCATAGTCTGTTACATATGTGTACCAATTTTCGTAGCTCTAGATTAAACGTATAACCGGCAATACTTCAGATGAAACATGCCAAAGAATGAAGACAATCTGATAAGTTTTGTAGAAAATATGAGGCCTATAAAAGGCCCCCAAAAAATGGCTACAAATAGCAAAGTAAATCAAAATGCCGGACTTCCTGTTTGGCTTAGCATATGGTTCTAAAAGACTTTTTTGTACATCGTGGGCTCTTATGTATGCCTCCAAATTATCATAGCGCTAGGTGAAAGGTACAACCGGGAATGCTTCGTTAAAGAGGAGTTTTTTAGCTCAAAAAGTGATGCCCGGCCCTTGCGGGACTTCCTGTTGGGTTTAGCACAAAGCAGCAAGAGACTTTTTTTGTACATCGTGGGCTGTTACATATGTCTACAAATTTTCGTAGCTCTAGCTGCTTCGTACAACTGAGAATTCTTCATTAAGAAGAATTTTTTTCCTTTGCAAACAAGTGCATGCCACGACAACAGCGTGCAGCGAAATAAAAAGCTTTCAATAACTTTTCATCTTCAACATCTTAAGATGAATCACACCAAGTTTGAAGATGATCGGATAAACTCTGTAAGAGGAGTTCGTTAAAATAGGACCCCTATGAAATGGCCAAAAAAATGGGAACACGTTCCAAAGTAAATCAAAATGGTGGACTTTCTGTTAGGTTTAGCATATGGTTCAAAAAGAGTTTTTTGTACCTTGAGGGCTGTTACATATGTCTTTAAATTTTGGTAACTCTAGGTGAAACGTACAGCCGGGAATGCTTCATTAAGTAAGAATTTTGAAACTCCAAATTTGATGCCCCGCCTCTGGCGGACTTCCTGTTGGGTTTAGCATATGGCACCAACAGACTTTTTTGTAGGTCATAGTCTGTTACATATGTGTACCAATTTTCGTAGCTCTAGGTTAAACATACAACCGGCAATACTACGTTTAGTAAGAGTTTTGAAACTCTAAATTTGATGCCCCACCGCCGTCATATAGTATGTCGAAAACTTTAGATTTTTTACCATGGTGTTGTCCCAGGTCTTGAGATGGTACATCCCAAGTTTGAAGTCAATTGGATTAACCGTGTAGGAGAAGCAGGCAAAAGTATGACCCCTGTAAATGTGCAAAAATTGGCCAAAATTGGACATTTAAATACTCATATCTCACTTCCTGTCTATTTTAGGGTACACACATCAAAGAGGTTTTTGTTCATCTGGATATGCTACAGGTGCCACACAATTTTCATAGCCGTCGGACAATCGTAGCGGGCCAGGGATCTGTTTAACCTATGTAGGTGGCGCTATGGAGCCATTTTTCTGTTATCACCTATGGCGACTTTAAAATATCAAATTTTTCGCCAGGCCTGACGTGTGTGTAAAGTTTGGTGAGTTTTCGTTCACGTTTAGTGTCTCAAAAATGTGATTGTTTGCGGAAAAGAATAATAACAAATAAAAAGAAGAAGAACTAGAGCTGCGAGCAGCTATAAAGGGCCCTCGCAACCCGGGCCACGTTGGGGTACTTGCACGTCGGGGTACTGGCACGTTGGGGTACTGTCAAATAGGACAAGACCATCTAAAATGTTTTTGACAAGCCTTGTGTGTGCAAAGTTTAATCAAAACGCAAAATATGGTGTGCAATTCCCAAAATAAATTCAAAATGGTGGACTTCCTTTTAGGTTTAGCATACGGCTACAGAATACCTTTTGTAGGTCTTAACTAATAGGTATGCCTCCCAGTTTTCATAAATCTTGGTCAAGTCATCTTTAGTTGTGTATCGCTTGAATCATACAATTGGAAATGCTCCATAAAAATGCATAGAGGGCGCTATTGAGCACAACGTTGGGTTACTTGCACGTCAGGGTACTGGCACGTTGGGGTACTGTTACATGGAACAAGGACCATTTAAAATGTTAGTTTTTTCCATGGCTTGTCTGTGCAAAGTTTAATGAGAAAGGCCAAAAATGATGTATAATTCCCAAAATAAAATCAAAATAGCGGACTTCCTCTTTGGTTTGGCAAATGGCTACATAATACTTTTTTGTAGGTCTAGCATAATCATACAATCGGAAATGCTTCATAAAAATGTCTAGAGGGCGCTATTTATTGCAAATTGCACAATAAATCTCTAAAAATTCATGTTCATGACAAGTCTGATGTGTTTGCAAAGTTTCATGAGTTTTCATGTGTATAAAAAAAAAAAAAAAGCAGCACTTGACAACTGTTACATGGAACAAGGACCATTTAAAATGTTACTTTTTTCCATGCCTTGTCTGTGCAAAGTTTAATGAAAAAGGCCAAAAATTATGTATAATTCCCAAAATAAAATCAAAATAGCGGACTTCCTCTTTGGTTTGGCAAATGGCTACATAATACTTTTTTGTAGGTCTAGCATAATCATACAATCGGAAAGGCTTCATAAAAATGTCTAGAGGGCGCTATTTATTGCAAATTGCACAATAAATCTCTGAAAATTCATGTTCATGACGAGTCTGATGTGTTTGCAAAGTTTCATGAGTTTTCATGTGTATAAAAAAAAAAAGCAGCACTTGACAAACAATGCATTGCTATGGCAACAGCGTGTTACAAAATAAAAAACTTTCGATTACTTTGCATCTTAAACATCTTAAGATGAAACACACCAAGTTTGAAGACAGTCGGATAAATTTTGTAGGAGGGGTTCGTTAAAATATGACCCCTGAAAAAGGCCACAAAAAATGGCAACAAATCCCATCATAAATCAAAATGGCAGACTTCCTGTTTGGTTTAGCACATGGTTCCAAGTGACTTTTTTGTACATCGTGGGCTCTTATGTATGCCTGCAAAAGAGGAGTTTTTTAGCTCAAAATGTGATGCCCGGCCCCTGGGGGACTTCCTGTTAGGTTAAGCACATGGCACCAAGAGACTTTTTTGTACATCCTGGACTGTTACATATGTCTACAATTTTTCGTCGCTCTAGCTGCTTCGTACAACTGGGAATGCTTCATTAATAAGATTTTTTTTCCTTTGCAAAAAGTGCATGCCACGACAACAGCGTGTGACGAAATAAAAAACTTTCAATCACTTTTCATTTTCAACATCTTAAGATGAATCACACCAAGTTTGAAGATGATCGGATAAACTCTGTAGGAGGAGTTTGTTAAAATATGACCCCTATGAAATGGCCCAAAAAAATGGCAACACATTCCAAAGTAAATCAAAATGGCGGACGTCCTGTTAGGTTTAGCATATGGTTCAAAAAGAGTTTTTTGTACCTCGAGGGCTGTTATATACCTCTACAAATTTTGGTAACTCTATGTGAAACGTACAGCCGGGTATGCTTTGTTAAAGAGGAGTTTTTTAGCTCAAAATGTGATGCCCGGCCCCTGGGGGACTTCCTGTTGGGTTTAGCACAGGGCACCAAGAGACTTTTTTGTACATCTTGGGCTGTTACATATGTCTACAAATTTTCGTAGCTCTAGCTGCTTCGTACAAATGGGAATGCTTCTTTAAGGATATTTTTTTTCCTTTAAAAACAGTGCATGCCATGACAACAGTGTGCGACGAAATACAAAGCTTTCAATAACTTTTCATCTTCAACATCTTAAGATGAATCACACCAAGTTTGAAGATGATCGGATAAACACTGTAGGAGGAGTTCGTTAAAATAAGACCCCAATGAAATGGCCAAAAAAATGGCAACACGTTCCAAAATAAATCAAAATGGTGGACTTCCTGTTAGGTTTAGCATATGGTTCAAAAAGAGTTTTTTGTAGGTCATAGCCTGTGACATATGTGTACCAATTTTCGTAGCTCTAGATTAAACGTACAACCGGCAATGCTTCGTGAAGTAAGAATTTTTAAACTCTAAATTTGATGCGCCGCCACCGTCATATAGTATATCAAAAACTTTTCATTTTTCACAATGATGTTGTCCCAGGTGTTGAGATGGTACATCCCAAGTTTGAAGTCAATCGGGTTAACCGTGTAGGAGAAGCGGGCAAAAGTATGACCCCTGTAAATGTGCAAAAATTGGCAAAAATTGGACATTTAAATACTCATACCTCACTTTCTGTCTATTTTAGGGTACACACTTCAAAGAGGTTTTTGTTCATTGGGATGTGCTACAGGTGCCACACAATTTTCATAGCCGTCGGACAATCGTAGCGGGACAGGGATCCGTTTAACCTATGTAGGGGGCGCTAAGGAGCCATTTTTCTGTTATCATGTATGGCAACTTTAAAATATCAAATTTTTCGCCAGGCCTGATGTGCGTGTAAAGTTTGGTGAGTTTTCGTTCACGTTTAGTGTCTCAAAAATGCGATTGTTTGCGGAGAAGAAAAAGAAGAATAATAAGAAGAATTCCTACAAAAACAATAGGGCCTCGCAGCGGCACCGCCGCCGCCGCTGCTCGGGCCCTAACTAGAGCTGCGAGCAGCTATAAAGGGCCCTCGCAACCCGGGCCACGTCGGGGTACTTGCACGTCGGGGTACTGGCACGTTGGGGTACTGTCAAATAGGACAAGCACCATCTAAAATGTTTTTGACAAGCCTTGTGTGTGCAAAGTTGAATCAAAACGCAAAATATGGTGCGCAATTCCCAAAATAAATTCAAAATGGCGGACTTCCTTTTAGGTTTAGCATACGGCTACAGAATACTTTTTGTAGGTCTTAAGCTAATAGGTATGCCTCCCAGTTTTCACAAATCTAGGTCAAGTCATCTTTAGTTGTGTATCGCTTGAATCATACAATTGGAAATGCTCCATAAAAATGCATAGAGGGCGCTATTGAGCACAACGTTGGGTTACTTGCACGTCAGGGTACTGGCACGTTGGGGTACTGTTACATGGAACAAGGACCATTTAAAATGTTAGTTTTTTCCATGCCTTGTCTGTGCAAAGTTTAATGAAAAAGGCCAAAAATGATGTATAATTCCCCAAAAAAATCAAAATAGCGGACTTCCTCTTTGGTTTGGCAAATGGCTACATAATACTTTTTTGTAGGTCTAGCATAATCATACAATCGGAAATGCTTCATAAAAATGTCTAGAGGGCGCTATTTATTGCAAATTGCACAATAAATCTCTGAAAATTCATGTTCATGACAAGTCTGATGTGTTTGCAAAGTTTCATGAGTTTTCATGTGTATAAAAAAAAAAAAAAAACAGCACTTGACAAACAATGCATTGCTATGGCAACAGCGTGTTACAAAATAAAAAACTTTCGATTACTTTGCATCTTAAACATCTTAAGATGAAACACACCAAGTTTGAAGACAGTCGGATAAATTTTGTAGGAGGGGTTCGTTAAAATATGACCCCTGAAAAAGGCCACAAAAAATGGCAACAAATCCCATCATAAATCAAAATGGCAGACTTCCTGTTTGGTTTAGCACATGGTTCCAAGAGACTTTTTTGTACATCATGGGCTCTTATGTATGCCTGCAAATTATCATAGCGCTAGGTGAAACGTACAACCGGGAATGCTTCGTTAAAGAGGAGTTTTTTAGCTCAAAATGTGATGCCCGGCCCCTGAGGGACTTCCTGTTGGGTTTAGCACATGGCACCAAGAGACTTTTTTGTACATCCTGGGCTGTTACATATGTCTACAATTTTTCGTCGCTCTAGCTGCTTCGTACAACTGGGAATGCTTCATTAAGAAGGATTTTTCTCCTTTGCAAAAAGTGCATGCCACGACAACAGCGTGCGACGAAATAAAAAGCTTTCAATAACTTTTCATCGTCAACATCTTAAGATGAATCACACCAAGTTTGAAGATGATCGGATAAACTCTGTAGGAGGAGTTCGTTAAAATAAGACCCCTATGAAATGGCCAAAAAAATGGCAACATGTTCCAAAGTAAATCAAAATGGCAGACTTCCTGTTAGGTTTAGCATATGGTTCAAAAAGAGTTTTTTGTACCTCGAGGGCTGTTACATATGTCTTCAAATTTTGGTCACTCTAGGTGAAACGTACAGCCGGAAATGCTTCATTAAGTAAAAATTTTGAAATGCAAAATTTGATGCCCTGCCTCTGGCGGACTTCCTGTTGGGTTTAGCATATGGCACCAACAGGCTTTTTTGTAGATCATAGTCTGTTACATATGTGTACCAATTTTCGTAGCTCTAGATTAAACGTACAACCGGCAATACTTCAGATGAAACATGCCAAAGAATGAAGACAATCTGATAAGTTTTGTAGAAAATATGAGGCCTATAAAAGGCCCCCAAAAAATGGCTACAAATAGCAAAGTAAATCAAAATGCCGGACTTCCTGTTTGGCTTAGCATATGGTTCTAAAAGACTTTTTGTCATGTTTCGGTTTTTGGGTTGGGTTTTTGTTTTATTTTGGTGAGTGTTGGTTGTTGGTGTTCCGGTCTTCTTCCCCAGTCTCGTTATGTTAACCTTGTCCACCTGCTTGTGTCTTCCCTTCCTGGTGTGTATTGCTGATTGATTCCCCCTCCCTGCTGTGTCTCCCAGGTGTGTCCTGTTATTGTCATTAGTGTTGGTATAAGGGAGTGGTTTTTGTCTCACGCGGGTGTGGGAGCATTGTTTTGCTGTTGTCTGCATGCTTTGTCACAGTGGTGTCTTCTGACCAAGTTTGCCAAGTCTTCTGACCAAGTTTGCCAAGTCTTCTATGCTAAGTTTGCCAAGTCTTCTATGCTAAGTTTGCCAAGTCTTCTATGCTAAGTTTGCCAAGTCGTCTATGCTAAGTTTGCCACGTCTTCCACCCCAAGTCTACTAAGTCTTCTGCATCACGCCAAGTCTACTAAGTCTTCAAAGTCAGCCACGCCAAGCCTTCAACGTCAGCCACGCCAAGCCTTCAACGTCAGCCACGCCAAGTCTTCAACGTCAGCCACGCCAAGTCCTCAGCATCACGCCGAGTCACGTCAAGTCATCCACGTCACACCAAGTCTTCAAAGTCTTCCAAGTCTTCCAAGCCTTCCAAGTCTTCCACGTCACGCCAAGTCTTCTGCATCACGCCAAGTCTTCTGCATCACGCCAAGTCTTCTGCATCACGCCAAGTCTTCTGCATCACGCCAAGTCACGTCAAGTCATCCACGTCACGCCAAGTCTTCAAAGTCTTCTACGTCATCCACGTCACGCCAAGTCTTCAAAGTCTTCTGCGTCACGCCAAGTCTTCTGCATCACGCCAAGTCTTCTGCATCACGCCAAGTCTTCTGCATCACGCCAAGTCTTCTGCATCACGCCAAGTCTTCTGCATCACGCCAAGTCTTCTGCATCACGCCAAGTCTTCTGCATCACGCCAAGTCTTCTGCCTCACGCCAAGTCTTCTGCCTCACGCCAAGTCTTCTGCCTCACGCCAAGTCTCTGCCTCACGCCAAGTCTCTGCCTCACGCCAAGTCTCTGCCTCACGCCAAGTCTCTGCCTCACGCCAAGTCTCTGCATCACGCAACGCCAAGTCCTCGCCATGATCTGGGTACACGTCCAGCCCAGTCTTCTCCACTTCAGTCTCGTCCAGTCCTTCCCCACCACAGTCAATAAAGTCATTCTAGTTGCTGTCATTCCACTTCTCCCTGCCTGTTTATTCCGCCTCTGGGTCCGTCCATCACACCCCCTCCGTGACAGAATGCTCCCACCAACCCGGACCCAGCGGAGGTTCCAAGTCCCCGTTGGCCTCAGGACCCCGTTCCGCGCCGGCCTCTCGTCCCCCGTTCCGGCTCCGCGCCGGCCTCTCGTCCCCGTTCCGGCTCCGCGCCGGACTCAGGACCTCGTTCCGGCTCCCCGCCGGACTCAGGACCTCGTTCCGGCTCCCCGCCGGCCTCAGGACCCCGTTCCGGCTCCGCGCCGGCCTCAGGACCCCGTTCCGGCTCCGCGCCGGCCTCAGGACCCCGTTCCGGCTCCGCGCCGGCCTCAGGACCCCGTTCCGGCTCCGCGCCGGCCTCAGGACCCCGTTCCGGCTCCGCGCCGGCCTCAGGACCCCGTTCCGGCTCCGCGCCGGCCTCAGGACCCCGTTCCGGCTCCACGCCGGCCTCAGGACCCCGTTCCGGCGCCCTGCCGGCCTCAGGACCCCGTTCCGGCGCCCCGCCGGCTCCAGGCCCTCGTCCTGGCACCTCGGCAGCCCAAGAATGCCACGCCTGTGCCGCTTCAGCCCCTGGCCTCTTTGCCTGTGCCGCTGCTGCCGCTTCAGCCCCTGGCCACTTCGTCGCTGCCGGTCCCGGATGCAACGCCTGTGCCGCTGCCGCCGCAGCCCATGGCCGCAACGCCTGTGCCGCTGCCTCCGCAGCCCCTGGCCGCTTCGCCTGCGCCGCTGCCGCCGCAGCCCCTGGCCGCTTCGCCTGCGCCTCTGCCGCCGCAGCCCCTGGCCGCTTCGCCTGCGCCGCTGCCGCCGCAGCCCCTGGCCGCTTCGCCTGCGCCGCTGCCGCCGCAGCCCCTGGCCGCTTCGCCTGCGCCGCTGCCGCCGCAGCCCCTGGCCGCTTCGCCTGCGCCGCTGCCGCCGCAGCCCCTGGCCGCTTCGCCTGCGCCGCTGCCGCCGCAGTCCCTGGCCGCTTCGCCTGCGCCGCTGCCGCCGCAGCCCTTGACCGCAACGCCTGCGCCGCTGCCTCCGCAGCCCCGGGCCGCAGCGCCTGTGCAGCCTAAGCCCCTGGCGTCTCAGGTCCCCTCGTCGCGGCCAATTGGCATCTCAGGTCCCCTCGTCACGGCAGAGTTGCCGCCTTCTCCCGCTTCCTCATCTCTGCCCCAAGTCAAGTCTCAAGTTTCCTCGTCACAGCCCCAGCCAAAGTCTCAAGTTTCCGCGTCTCTGCCCCAGGTCAAATCCCCAGCTTCCTCGTCTCTGCCCCAGGTCAAATCCCCAGCGTCCTCGTCTCTGCCCCGATCAAAGTCTCCGGCCTGGTGTCCGCCCCAAGCAGTGCGGTCATGGTGGCCGATCCGGGACCTAGCGCCAGGCGGCGCAGAAGACGGGCCCACCACGGGCACCGGCCCTTGGCGGAGCCACCCCAGTTTCAGCCCTCTGGGCCGATGATTTTGCCTCCTCCTGGGCCACCCCCGGATGCGGAGTTCATGGCATTGTGTGAGGCCGTTTTTCGCCCCCTTGTGTCCTCCTATTCCTACCCTGGTTGAGGGCTGTGTTTTGCTCCCGTTCCCGTCCCCGCCCTCCCCTTTTTTTGGCTTGTTTTGTGTTTGGGACGTCTGGGAGCCGTCCCTTGGTGGAGGGGTACTGTCATGTTTCGGTTTTTGGGTTGGGTTTTTGTTTTATTTTGGTGAGTGTTGGTTGTTGGTGTTCCGGTCTTCTTCCCCAGTCTCGTTATGTTAACCTTGTCCACCTGCTTGTGTCTTCCCTTCCTGGTGTGTATTGCTGATTGATTCCCCCTCCCTGCTGTGTCTCCCAGGTGTGTCCTGTTATTGTCATTAGTGTTGGTATAAGGGAGTGGTTTTTGTCTCACGCGGGTGTGGGAGCATTGTTTTGCTGTTGTCTGCATGCTTTGTCACAGTGGTGTCTTCTGACCAAGTTTGCCAAGTCTTCTGACCAAGTTTGCCAAGTCTTCTATGCTAAGTTTGCCAAGTCTTCTATGCTAAGTTTGCCAAGTCTTCTATGCTAAGTTTGCCAAGTCGTCTATGCTAAGTTTGCCACGTCTTCCACCCCAAGTCTACTAAGTCTTCTGCATCACGCCAAGTCTACTAAGTCTTCAAAGTCAGCCACGCCAAGCCTTCAACGTCAGCCACGCCAAGCCTTCAACGTCAGCCACGCCAAGTCTTCAACGTCAGCCACGCCAAGTCTTCAACGTCAGCCACGCCAAGTCCTCAGCATCACGCCAAGTCACGTCAAGTCATCCACGTCACACCAAGTCTTCAAAGTCTTCCAAGTCTTCCAAGCCTTCCAAGTCTTCCACGTCACGCCAAGTCTTCTGCATCACGCCAAGTCTTCTGCATCACGCCAAGTCTTCTGCATCACGCCAAGTCTTCTGCATCACGCCAAGTCACGTCAAGTCATCCACGTCACGCCAAGTCTTCAAAGTCTTCTACGTCATCCACGTCACGCCAAGTCTTCAAAGTCTTCTGCGTCACGCCAAGTCTTCTGCATCACGCCAAGTCTTCTGCATCACGCCAAGTCTTCTGCATCACGCCAAGTCTTCTGCATCACGCCAAGTCTTCTGCATCACGCCAAGTCTTCTGCATCACGCCAAGTCTTCTGCATCACGCCAAGTCTTCTGCCTCACGCCAAGTCTTCTGCCTCACGCCAAGTCTTCTGCCTCACGCCAAGTCTTCTGCCTCACGCCAAGTCTTCTGCCTCACGCCAAGTCTTCTGCCTCACGCCAAGTCTTCTGCCTCACGCCAAGTCTCTGCCTCACGCCAAGTCTCTGCCTCACGCCAAGTCTCTGCCTCACGCCAAGTCTCTGCATCACGCAACGCCAAGTCCTCGCCATGATCTGGGTACACGTCCAGCCCAGTCTTCTCCACTTCAGTCTCGTCCAGTCCTTCCCCACCACAGTCAATAAAGTCATTCTAGTTGCTGTCATTCCACTTCTCCCTGCCTGTTTATTCCGCCTCTGGGTCCGTCCATCACACCCCGCACGTGACACTTTTTTGTACATCGTGGGCTCTTATGTATGCCTCCAAATTATCATAGCGCTAGGTGAAAGGTACAACCGGGAATGCTTCGTTAAAGAGGAGTTTTTTAGCTCAAAAAGTGATGCCCGGCCCTTGCGGGACTTCCTGTTGGGTTTAGCACAAAGCAGCAAGAGACTTTTTTGTACATCGTGGGCTGTTACATATGTCTACAAATTTTCGTAGCTCTAGCTGCTTCGTACAACTGAGAATTCTTCATTAAGAAGAATTTTTTTCCTTTGCAAACAAGTGCATGCCACGACAACAGCGTGCAGCGAAATAAAAAGCTTTCAATAACTTTTCATCTTCAACATCTTAAGATGAATCACACCAAGTTTGAAGATGATCGGATAAACTCTGTAAGAGGAGTTCGTTAAAATAGGACCCCTATGAAATGGCCAAAAAAATGGGAACACGTTCCAAAGTAAATCAAAATGGTGGACTTTCTGTTAGGTTTAGCATATGGTTCAAAAAGAGTTTTTTGTACCTTGAGGGCTGTTACATATGTCTTTAAATTTTGGTAACTCTAGGTGAAACGTACAGCCGGGAATGCTTCATTAAGTAAGAATTTTGAAACTCAAAATTTGATGCCCCGCCTCTGGCGGACTTCCTGTTGGGTTTAGCATATGGCACCAACAGACTTTTTTGTAGGTCATAGTCTGTTACATATGTGTACCAATTTTCGTAGCTCTAGGTTAAACATACAACCGGCAATACTACGTTTAGTAAGAGTTTTGAAACTCTAAATTTGATGCCCCACCGCCGTCATATAGTATGTCGAAAACTTTAGATTTTTTACCATGGTGTTGTCCCAGGTCTTGAGATGGTACATCCCAAGTTTGAAGTCAATTGGATTAACCGTGTAGGAGAAGCAGGCAAAAGTATGACCCCTGTAAATGTGCAAAAATTGGCCAAAATTGGACATTTAAATACTCATATCTCACTTCCTGTCTATTTTAGGGTACACACATCAAAGAGGTTTTTGTTCATCTGGATGTGCTACAGGTGCCACACAATTTTCATAGCCGTCGGACAATCGTAGCGGGCCAGGGATCTGTTTAACCTATGTAGGTGGCGCTATGGAGCCATTTTTCTGTTATCACCTATGGCGACTTTAAAATATCAAATTTTTCGCCAGGCCTGACGTGTGTGTAAAGTTTGGTGAGTTTTCGTTCACGTTTAGTGTCTCAAAAATGTGATTGTTTGCGGAAAAGAATAATAACAAATAACTAGAGCTGCGAGCAGCTATAAAGGGCCCTCGCAACCCGGGCCACGTTGGGGTATTTGCATGTCGGGGTACTGGCATATTGGGGTACTGTTTCATAGGAAACCGTCTAAATTGTAAATGTTTTAGACATGCTTTGTGTTTGCAAAGTTTCATGGAAGGCCAAAAATGATGCACAATTTAAAATCAAAATGGATTGGCACATGGCTATAGAATACTTTTTGGAGGTATTAGGCTGATAGGTATGCCTCCCAATACTCACACATCTAGCTGAACCATATAATCGGATATACTTCATAAAACTATCTAGACGACGCTATTGAGCCATTTATTACAAATTGCACAACAAATTATATAATATTCATGTTCATGAGAGATCTGATCTGTGTGCAGTTTTGTGAGTTTTTCCCCGTGTTTAGACTCTCAAAAAAAAATTCTTTGCAAACAATGCATCCCTAAAGCAAAGGCATGTGACAAAATAAAAAATTTCAATAACTTTTCATCTTAAATATCTTAAGATGAAACATGCCAAAGAATGAAGACGATGTGATAAGTTTTGCAGAAAATATGACCCCTATAAAAGGCCCCAAAAAGTGGCTACAAATACCAAAGTAAATCAAAATGTCAGACTTCCTGTTTGGTTTAACATATGGTTACAAGAGACCTTTTTTGTACATCGTGGGCTCTTATGTATGCCTCCAAATTATCAAGAAAAGAAGTTGGGTTTAGCACTTGATACCAAGAGACTTTTTTTAAACATCGTGGGCTGCTACATATGTCTACAAATTTTCGTAGAATACTTTTTGGAGGTATTTGGCTGATAGGTATGCCTCCCAATATTCACACATCTAGCTGAATCATATACAAAACATTTTTCTTTGCAAACAATGCATCGCTACAGCAAAGGCGTGCAACAAAATAAAAAATTTCAATAACTTTTCATCTTAAATATCTTAAGATGAAACGCGCCAAAGAATATATGACGCCTATAAAAGGCCCCAAAAATGGCAACAAATACCAAAGTTAATCAAAATGGCAGACTTCCTGTTTGGTTTAGCATATGGCTTTAGAAACTTTTTTGTAAGTCTTAGGCTGATCTCCCAATATTCACACATCTAGCTGAATCATATAAAAAACATTTTTCTTTTCAAACAATGCATCGCTACAGCAAAGGCGTGCGACAAAATAAAAAATTTCAATAACTTTTCATCTTAAATATCTTAAGATGAAACGTACCAAAGAATATATGACGCCTATAAAAGGCCCCAAAAATGGCATCAAATACCAAAGTTAATCAAAATGGCAGACTTCCTGTTTGGTTTAGCATATGGCTTTAGAAACTTTTTTGTAAGTCTTAGGCTGATACGTATCCAAATTTTTTCACATCTCGCTGAATCATTCATTTCCAAAAGCTTCATAAAAATGTCGAGATGGCGCTATTGAGCCATTTATTGAAAATTGCAGAAAAACTCTCTAAAATGTTCATTTTTTATGGCAAGTTTGATGTGTGTGCAAAGTTTCATGAGTTTTCGCATGTTTAGAAAAAAAAAAAAAAAAAAAAAGCAGAATTTTACTTGGCAAACAATGCACCGCTATGGCAACGGCGTGCGACAAAATAAAACACTTTCGATAACTTTGCATCTTAAACATCTTAAGATGAAGCACACCAAGTTTGAAGACAGTCGGATAAATTTTGTTGGAGGAGTTCGTTAAAGTATGACCCCTAAAAAAGGCCACAAAAAAATGGCTACAAATCCCAACGTAAATCAAAATGGCGGACTTCCTGTTTGGTTTAGCACATGGTTCCAAGAGACTTTTTTTGTACATCGTGGGCTCTTATGTATGCCTCTAAATTATCATAGCGCTAGGTGAAACGTACAACCGGGAATGCTTTGTTAAAGAGGAGTTTTTTAGCTCAAAATGTGATGCCCAGCCCCTACGGGACTTCCTGTTGGGTTTAGCACATGGCACCAAGAGACTTTTTTTGTACATCGTGGGCTGTTACATTTGTCTCCAAATTTTCGTAGCTCTAGCTGCTTCGTACAACTGGGAATGCTTCATTAAGAAGGAATTTTTTCCTTTGCAAACTGTGCATGCCACGGCAACAGCGTGCGACGAAATAAAAAGCTTTCAATAACTTTTCATCTTCAACATCTTAAGATGAATCACACCAAGTTTGGAGATGATCGGATAAACTCTGTAGGAGGAGTTCGTTAAAATAAGACCCCTATGAAATGGCCCAAAAAATGGCAACACGTTCCAAAGTAAATCAAAATGGCGGACTTCCTGTTCGGTTTAGCATTTGGTTCAAAAAGAGTTTTTTGTACCTTGAGGGCTGTTACATATGTCTTCAAATTTTGGTAACTCTAGGTGAAATGTACAGCCGGGAATGCTTCATTAAGTTAGAATTTTGAAACACAAAATTTGATGCCTCGCCTCTGGCGGACTTCCTGTTAGGTTTAGCATATGGCACCAACAGGCTTTTTTGTAGATCATAGTCTGTTACATATGTGTACCAATTTTCATAGCTCTAGGTTAAACGTACCACCGGCAATGCTTCGTTAAGTAAGAATTTTGAAACTGTAAATTTGATGCCCCGCCACCGTCATATAGTATGTCAAAAACTTTTGATTTTTTACCATGATGTTGTCCCAGGTGTTGAGATGGTACAGCCCAAGTTTGAAGTCAATCGGGTTAACCGTGTAGGAGAAGCGGGCAAAAGTATGACCCCTGTAAATGTGCAAAAATGGGCCATAATTGGACATTTAAATACTCATACCTCACTTTCTGTCTACTTTAGGGTACACACTTCAAAGAGGTTTTTGTTCATTGGGATGTGCTACAGGTGCCACACAATTTTCATAGCCGTCGGACAATCGTAGCGGGACAGGGATCCGTTTAACCTATGTAGGTGGCGCTACAGAGCCATTTTTCTGTTATCATGTATGGCGACTTTAAAATATCAAATTTTTCGCCAGGCCCGATCTGCGTGTAAAGTTTGGTGAGTTTTCGTTCATGTTTAGTGCCTCAAAAATGTGGTTGTTTGCGGAAAAGAATAATAACAAAGAAAAAGAAGAAGAAGAATAATAACTAGAGCTGCGAGCAGCTATAAAGGGCCCTCGCAACCCGGGCCACGTTGGGGTACTTGCACGTCGGGGTACTGGCACGTTGGGGTACTGTCAAATAGGGCAAGGACCATCTAAAATGTTTTTGACAAGCCTTGTGTGTGCAAAGTTTAATCAAAACGCGAAATATGGTGTGCAATTCCCAAAATAAATTCAAAATGGTGGACTTCCTTTTCGGTTTAGCATACGGCTACAGAATACCTTTTGTAGGTCTTAAGCTAATAGGTATGCCTCCCATTTTTCATAAATCTTGGTCAAGTCATCTTTAGTTGTGTATCGCTTGAATCATACAATTGGAAATGCTCCATAAAAATGCATAGAGGGCGCTATTGAGCACAACGTTGGGTTACTTGCACGTCAGGGTACTGGCACGTTGGGGTACTGTTACATGGAACAAGGACCATTTAAAATGTTAGTTTTTTCCATGCCTTGTCTGTGCAAAGTTTAATGAAAAAGGCCAAAAATGATGTATAATTCCCAAAATAAAATCAAAATAGCGGACTTCCTCTTTGGTTTGGCAAATGGCTACATAATACTTTTTTGTAGGTCTAGCATAATCATACAATCGGAAATGCTTCATAAAAATGTCTAGAGGGCGCTATTTATTGCAAATTGCACAATAAATCTCTAAAAATTCATGTTCATGACAAGTCTGATGTGTTTGCAAAGTTTCATGAGTTTTCATGTGTATAAAAAAAAAAAAAAAGCAGCACTTAACAACTGTTACATGGAACAAGGACCATTTAAAATGTTAGTTTTTTCCATGCCTTGTCTGTGCAAAGTTTAATGAAAAAGGCAAAAAATGATGTATAATTCCCAAAATAAAATCAAAATAGCGGACTTCCTCTTTGGTTTGGCAAATGGCTACATAATACTTTTTTGTAGGTCTAGCATAATCATACAATCGGAAATGCTTCATAAAAATGTCTAGAGGGCGCTATTTATTGCAAATTGCACAATAAATCTCTGAAAATTCATGTTCATGACAAGTCTGATGTGTTTGCAAAGTTTCATGAGTTTTCATGTGTATATAAAAAAAAAGCAGCACTTGACAAACAATGCATTGCTATGGCAACAGCGTGTTACAAAATAAAAAACTTTCGATTACTTTGCATCTTAAACATCTTAAGATGAAACACACCAAGTTTGAAGACAGTCGGATAAATTTTGTAGGAGGGGTTCGTAAAAATATGACCCCTGAAAAAGGCCACAAAAAATGGCAACAAATCCCATCATAAATCAAAATGGCAGACTTCCTGTTTGGTTTAGCACATGGGTCCAAGAGACTTTTTTGTACATCATGGGCTCTTATGTATGCCTGCAAATTATCATAGCGCTAGGTGAAACGTACAACCGGGAATGCTTCGTTAAAGAGGAGTTTTTTAGCTCAAAATGTGATGCCCGGCCCCTGGGGGACTTCCTGTTAGGTTAAGCACATGGCACCAAGAGACTTTTTTGTACATCCTGGACTGTTACATATGGCTACAATTTTTCGTCGCTCTAGCTGCTTCGTACAACTGGGAATGCTTCATTAATAAATTTTTTTTTCCTTTGCAAAAAGTGCATGCCACGACAACAGCGTGTGACGAAATAAAAAGCTTTCAATAACTTTTCATTTTCAACATCTTAAGATGAATCACACCAAGTTTGAAGATGATCGGATAAACTCTGTAGGAGGAGTTTGTTAAAATATGACCCCTATGAAATGGCCATAAAAAAAATGGCAACACATTCCAAAGTAAATCAAAATGGCGGACGTCCTGTTAGGTTTAGCATATGGTTCAAAAAGAGTTTTTTGTACCTCGAGGGCTGTTATATACCTCTACAAATTTTGGTAACTCTAGGTGAAACGTACAGCCGGGTATGCTTTGTAAAAGAGGAGTTTTTTTTAGCTCAAAATGTGATGCCCGGCCCCTGGGGGACTTCCTGTTGGGTTTAGCACAGGGCACCAAGAGACTTTTTTGTACATCTTGGGCTGTTACATATGTCTACAAATTTTCGTAGCTCTAGCTGCTTCGTACAAATGGGAATGCTTCTTTAAGGATATTTTTTTTCCTTTAGAAACAGTGCATGCCATGACAACAGTGTGCGACGAAATACAAAGCTTTCAATAACTTTTCATCTTCAACATCTTAAGATGAATCACACCAAGTTTGAAGATGATCGGATAAACACTGTAGGAGGAGTTCGTTAAAATAAGGCCCCAATGAAATGGCCAAAAAAATGGCAACACGTTCCAAAATAAATCAAAATGGTGGACTTCCTGTTAGGTTTAGCATATGGTTCAAAAAGAGTTTTTTGTAGGTCATAGTCTGTTACATATGTGTACCAATTTTCGTAGCTCTAGATTAAACGTACAACCGGCAATGCCTCGTGAAGTAAGAATTTTTAAACTCTAAATTTGATGCGACGCCGCCGTCATATAGTATATCAAAAACTTTTCATTTTTCACAATGATGTTGTCCCAGGTGTTGAGATGGTACATCCCAAGTTTGAAGTCAATCGGGTTAACCGTGTAGGAGAAGCGGGCAAAAGTATGACCCCTGTAAATGTGCAAAAATTGGCAAAAATTGGACATTTAAATACTCATACCTCACTTTCTGTCTATTTTAGGGTACACACTTCAAAGAGGTTTTTGTTCATTGGGATGTGCTACAGGTGCCACACAATTTTCATAGCCGTCGGACAATCGTAGCGGGACAGGGATCCGTTTAACCTATGTAGGGGGCGCTAAGGAGCCATTTTTCTGTTATCATGTATGGCGACTTTAAAATATCAAATTTTTCGCCAGGCCTGATGTGCGTGTAAAGTTTGGTGAGTTTTCGGTCACGTTTAGTGTCTCAAAAATGTGATCGTTTGCGGAGAATAATAATAATAATAATAACTAGAGCTGCGAGCAGCTATAAAGGGCCCTCGCAACCCGGACCACGTTGGGGTACTTGCACGTCGGGGTACTGGCACGTTGGGGTACTGTCAAATAGGACAAGGACCATCTAAAATGTTTTTGACAAGCCTTGTATGTGCAAAGTTTAATCAAAACGCAAAATATGGTGTGCAATTCCCAAAATAAATTCAAAATGGCGGACTTCCTTTTAGGTTTAGCATACGGCTACAGAATACTTTTTGTAGGTCTTAAGCTAATAGGTATGCCTCCCAGTTTTCACAAATCTAGGTCAAGTCATCTTTAGTTGTGTATCGCTTGAATCATACAATTGGAAATCCATCCATCCATCCATTTTCTTGACCGCTTATTCCTCACAAGGGTCGCGGGGGCTGCTGGCGCCTATCTCAGCTGGCTCTGGGCAGTAGGCGGGGGACACCCTGGACCGGTTGCCAGGCAATCGCAGGGCACACAATTGGAAATGCTCCATAAAAATGCATAGAGGGCGCTATTGAGCACAACGTTGGGTTACTTGCACGTCAGGGTACTGGCACGTTGGGGTACTGTTACATGGAACAAGGACCATTTAAAATGTTAGTTTTTTCCATGCCTTGTCTGTGCAAAGTTTAATGAAAGAGGACAAAAATGATGTATAATTCCCAAAATAAAATCAAAATAGCGGACTTCCTCTTTGGTTTGGCAAATGGCTACATAATACTTTTTTGTAGGTATTAGGCTGATAGGGGTCTGTCCTAATTTTCACAAATCTAGCAGAATCATACAATCGGAAATACTTCATAAAAATGTCTAGAGGGCGCTATTTATTGCAAATTGCACAATAAATCTCTAAAAATTCATGTTCATGACAAGTCTGATGTGTTTGCAAAGTTTCATAAGTTTTCACACATGTATAGATAAAAAAACAAAGCAGCACTTCACTTGGCAAACTGCATCTCTATAGCAGCAGCGTGCGACAAAATAAAAAACTTTTGATAACTTTGCATCTTAAACATCTTAAGATGAAACACACCAAGTTTGAAGACGGTCGGATGAACTTTGTACGAGGAGTTCGTTAAAATATGACAACTGAAAAAGGCCACAAAAAATGGCAACAAATCCCATCGTAAATCAAAATGGCGGACTTCCTGTTTGGTTTATCACATGGTTCCAAGAGACTTTTTTGTACATCGTGGGCTCTTATGTATGCCTGCAAATTATCATCGCGCTAGGTGAAACGTACAACCGGGAATGCTTCGTTAAAGAGGAGTTTTCTAGCTCAAAATGTGATGCCCGGCCCCTGGGGGACTTCCTGTTGGGTTTAGCACATGGCACCAAGAGACTTTTTTGTACACTGTAGGCTGTTACATATGTCTACAATTTTTTGTAGCTCTAGCTACTTCGTACAACTGGGAATGCTTCATTAAGAGGGATTTTTTTCCTTTGCAAAAAGTGCATGCCACGACAACAGCGTGCGACGAAATAAAGAGCTTTCAATAACTTTTCATCCTCAACATCTTAAGATGAGTCAAACCAAGTTTGAAGATGATCGGATAAACTCTGTAGGAGGAGTTCGTTAAAATATGACCCCTATGAAATGGCCCAAAAAATGGCAACACATTCCAAAGTAAATAAAAATGGCGGACATCCTGTTAGGTTTAGCATATGGTTCAAAAAGAGTTTTTTGTACCTCGAGGGCTGTTATATACCTCTACAAATTTTGGTAACTCTAGGTGAAACGTACAGCCGGGTATGCTTTGTTAAAGAGGAGTTTTTTAGCTTAAAATGTGATGCCCGGCCCCTGGGGGACTTCCTGTTGGGTTTAGCACAGGGCACCAAGAGACTTTTTTGTACATCTTGGGCTGTTACATATGTCTACAAATTTTCGTAGCTCTAGCTGCTTCGTACAACTGGCAATGCTTCTTTAAGGATATTTTTTTTCCTTTGCAAACAGTGCATGCCATGACAACAGCGTGCGACGAAATACAAAGCTTTCAATAACTTTTCATCTTCAACATCTTAAGATGAATCACACCAAGTTTGAAGATGATCGGATAAACACTGTAGGAGGAGTTCGTTAAAATAAGACCCCAATGAAATGGCCAAAAAAATGGCAACACGTTCCAAAATAAATCAAAATGGCGGACTTCCTGTGAGGTTTAGCATATGGTTCAAAAAGAGTTTTTTGTAGGTCATAGCCTGTTACATATGTGTACAAATTTTCGTAGCTCTAGATTAAACGTACAACCGGCAATGCTTCATGAAGTAAGAATTTTTAAACTCTAAATTTGATGCGTCGCCGACGTCATATAGTATATCAAAAACTTTAGATTTTTTACAATGATGTTGTCCCAGGTGTTGAGATGGTCCATCCCAAGTTTGAAGTTAATCGGGTTAACCGTGTAGGAGAAGCGGGCAAAAGTATGACCCCTGTAAATGTGCAAAACTGGGCCAAAATTGGACAGTCAGATGATCATACCTCACTTTCTGTCTATTTTAGGGTACACACATCAAAGAGGTTTTTGTTCATCTGGATGTGCTACGGGTGCCACACAATTTTCGTCGCCATAGGACAATCGTAGCGGGACAGGGATCCGTTTAACCTATGTAGGTGGCGCTATGGAGCCATTTTTCTGTTATCATGTATGGCGACTTTAAAATATCAAATTTTTCGCCAGGCCTGATGTGCGTGTAAAGTTTGGTGAGTTTTCGTTCACGTTTAGCGTCTCAAAAATGCGATTGTTTGCGGAGAAGAATAATAATAAGAATAATAACTAGAGCTGCGAGCAGCTATAAAGGGCCCTCGCAACCCGGACCACGTTGGGGTACTTGCACGTCGGGGTACTGGCACGTTGGGGTACTGTCAAATAGGACAAGGACCATCTAAAATGTTTTTGACAAGCCTTGTATGTGCAAAGTTTAATCAAAACGCAAAATATGGTGTGCAATTCCCAAAATAAATTCAAAATGGCGGACTTCCTTTTAGGTTTAGCATACGGCTACAGAATACTTTTTTAAGCTAATAGGTATGCCTCCCAGTTTTCACAAATCTAGGTCAAGTCATCTTTAGTTGTGTATCGCTTGAATCATACAATTGGAAATGCTCCATAAAAATGCATAGAGGGCGCTATTGAGCACAACGTTGAGTTACTTGCACGTCAGGGTACTGGCACGTTGGGGTACTGTTACATGGAACAAGGACCATTTAAAATGTTAGTTTTTTCCATGCCTTGTCTGTGCAAAGTTTAATGAAAGAGGCCAAAAATGATGTATAATTCCCAAAATAAAATCAAAATAGCGGACTTCCTCTTTGGTTTGGCAAATGGCTACATAATACTTTTTTGTAGGTATTAGGCTGATAGGGGTCTGTCCTAATTTTCACAAATCTAGCAGAATCATACAATCGGAAATACTTCATAAAAATGTCTAGAGGGCGCTATTTATTGCAAATTGCACAATAAATCTCTAAAAATTCATGTTCATGACAAGTCTGATGTGTTTGCAAAGTTTCATAAGTTTTCACACATGTATAGATAAAAAAACAAAGCAGCACTTCACTTGGCAAACTGCATCGCTATAGCAGCAGCGTGCGACAAAATAAAAAACTTTTGATAACTTTGCATCTTAAACATCTTAAGATGAAACACACCAAGTTTGAAGACGGTCGGATGAACTTTGTACGAGGAGTTCGTTAAAATATGACAACTGAAAAAGGCCACAAAAAATGGCAACAAATCCCATCGTAAATCAAAATGGCAGACTTCCTGTTTGGTTTATCACATGGTTCCAAGAGACTTTTTTGTACATCGTGGGCTCTTATGTATGCCTGCAAATTATCATCGCGCTAGGTGAAACGTACAACCGGGAATGCTTCGTTAAAGAGGAGTTTTCTAGCTCAAAATGTGATGCCCGGCCCCCGGGAATGCTTCGTTAAAGAGGAGTTTTTTACCTCAAAATGTGATGACCGGCCCTTACGGGACTTCCTGTTGGGTTTAGCACATGGCACCAAGAGACTTTTTTGTACACTGTGGGCTGTTACATATGTCTACAATTTTTTGTAGCTCTAGCTACTTCGTACAACTGGGAATGCTTCATTAAGAGGGATTTTTTTCCTTTGCAAAAAGTGCATGCCACGACAACAGCGTGCGACGAAATAAAGAGCTTTCAATAACTTTTCATCCTCAACATCTTAAGATGAGTCACACCAAGTTTGAAGATGATCGGATAAACTCTGTAGGAGGAGTTCGTTAAAATATGACCCCTATGAAATGGCCCAAAAAATGGCAACACATTCCAAAGTAAATAAAAATGGCGGACATCCTGTTAGGTTTAGCATATGGTTCAAAAAGAGTTTTTTGTACCTCGAGGGCTGTTATATACCTCTACAAATTTTGGTAACTCTAGGTGAAACGTACAGCCGGGTATGCTTTGTTAAAGAGGAGTTTTTTAGCTTAAAATGTGATGCCCGGCCCCTGGGGGACTTCCTGTTGGGTTTAGCACAGGGCACCAAGAGACTTTTTTGTACATCTTGGGCTGTTACATATGTCTACAAATTTTCGTAGCTCTAGCTGCTTCGTACAACTGGCAATGCTTCTTTAAGGATATTTTTTTTCCTTTGCAAACAGTGCATGCCATGACAACAGCGTGCGACGAAATACAAAGCTTTCAATAACTTTTCATCTTCAACATCTTAAGATGAATCACACCAAGTTTGAAGATGATCGGATAAACACTGTAGGAGGAGTTCGTTAAAATAAGACCCCAATGAAATGGCCAAAAAAATGGCAACACGTTCCAAAATAAATCAAAATGGCGGACTTCCTGTGAGGTTTAGCATATGGTTCAAAAAGAGTTTTTTGTAGGTCATAGCCTGTTACATATGTGTACAAATTTTCGTAGCTCTAGATTAAACGTACAACCGGCAATGCTTCATGAAGTAAGAATTTTTAAACTCTAAATTTGATGCGTCGCCGACGTCATATAGTATATCAAAAACTTTAGATTTTTTACAATGATGTTGTCCCAGGTGTTGAGATGGTCCATCCCAAGTTTGAAGTTAATCGGGTTAACCGTGTAGGAGAAGCGGGCAAAAGTATGACCCCTGTAAATGTGCAAAACTGGGCCAAAATTGGACAGTCAGATGATCATACCTCACTTTCTGTCTATTTTAGGGTACACACATCAAAGAGGTTTTTGTTCATCTGGATGTGCTACGGGTGCCACACAATTTTCGTCGCCATAGGACAATCGTAGCGGGACAGGGATCCGTTTAACCTATGTAGGTGGCGCTATGGAGCCATTTTTCTGTTATCATGTATGGCGACTTTAAAATATCAAATTTTTCGCCAGGCCTGATGTGCGTGTAAAGTTTGGTGAGTTTTCGTTCACGTTTAGCGTCTCAAAAATGCGATTGTTTGCGGAGAAGAATAATAATAAGAATAATAATAATAAGAAGAATTCCTACAAAAACAATAGGGCCTCGCAGCGGCACCGCCGCCGCCGCTGCTCGGGCCCTAATAATAAGAAGAATTCCTACAAAAACAATAGGGCCTCGCAGCGGCACCGCCGCCGCCGCTGCTCGGGCCCTAATAATAATAATAATAATAATAACTAGAGCTGCGAGCAGCTATAAAGGGCCCTCGCAACCCGGGCCACGTTGGGGTACTTGCACGTCGGGGTACTGGCACGTTGGGGTACTGTCAAATAGGACAAGGACCATCTAAAATGTTTTTGACAAGCCTTGTGTGTGCAAAGTTTAATCAAAACGCAAAATATGGTGTGCAATTCCCAAAATAAATTCAAAATGGCGGACTTCCTTTTAGGTTTAGCATACGGCTACAGAATACTTTTTGTAGGTCTTAAGCTAATAGGTATGCCTCCCAGTTTTCACAAATCTAGGTCAAGTCATCTTTAGTTGTGTATCGCTTGAATCATGCAATTGGAAATGCTCCATAAAAATGCATAGAGGGCGCTCTTGAGCACAACGTTGGGTTACTTGCACGTCAGGGTACTGGCACGTTGGGGTACTGTTACATGGAACAAGGACCATTTAAAATGTTAGTTTTTTCCATGCCTTGTCTGTGCAAAGTTTAATGAAAAAGGCCAAAAATGATGTATAATTCCCAAAATAAAATCAAAATAGCGGACTTCCTCTTTGGTTTGGCAAATGGCTACATAATACTTTTTTGTAGGTCTAGCATAATCATACAATCGGAAATGCTTCATAAAAATGTCTAGAGGGCGCTATTTATTGCAAATTGCACAATAAATCTCTGAAAATTCATGTTCATGACAAGTCTGATGTGTTTGCAAAGTTTCATGAGTTTTCATGTGTATAAAAAAAAAAAAAAAGCAGCACTTGACAAACAATGCAATGCTATGGCAACAGCGTGTTACAAAATAAAAAACTTTCGATTACTTTGCATCTTAAACATCTTAAGATGAAACACACCAAGTTTGAAGACAGTCGGATAAATTTTGTAGGAGGGGTTCGTTAAAATATGACCCCTGAAAAAGGCCACAAAAAATGGCAACAAATCCCATCATAAATCAAAATGGCAGACTCCCTGTTTGGTTTAGCACATGGTTCCAAGAGACTTTTTTGTACATCATGGGCTCTTATGTATGCCTGCAAATTATCATAGCGCTAGGTGAAACGTACAACCAGGAATGCTTCGTTAAAGAGGAGTTTTTTTTAGCTCAAAATGTGATGCCCGGCCCCTGGGGGACTTCCTGTTGGGTTTAGCACATGGCACCAAGAGACTTTTTTGTACATCCTGGGCTGTTACATATGTCTACAATTTTTCGTCGCTCTAGCTGCTTCGTACAACTGGGAATGCTTCACTAACTCATTCAATCCCAAAAACGTATAAATACGTTTTTAATACTTGTCCTGCACTCCCAAAAACATATAACTGTTTTTATGCTAAAGCATACAAAAGGCTTTGATGCAGTTTCTGACCTGAAGAGGTCACTTAAAGCAATGATAATTATTACAAAAAACACCCAGCAGGTGGCAGTAGAGTATAAGAGATAAGCCAGGGACACGTTGCTACATGCTCTTTTTGTCAGTATTTTCAAAAGATTTGTGAATAATGATGAAACTTGGCTATATTCTGATGCTAATTGCTGCAAAATGGAAACATATAAATACACTTTTTTTTTCCTGATGAAAGAAGAGACTCATCTTTCTTTTGGTAGGTTTCAGGTTTTTAGTTTTTATTAAAATTTTTTATAGCAATAGAACACAATATTCTTTGAGCCTTGCAAAATCAGTCGAAATCCGGTAAAACACTGGGAGCGAAGGATGTTGCTTCAGTCAAAATGGCTGGGAGTGAATGAGTTAAGAAGGATTTTTTTCCTTTGCAAAAAGTGCATGCCACGACAACAGCGTGCGACGAAATAAAGAGCTTTCAATAACTTTTCATCCTCAACATCTTAAGATGAGTCACACCAAGTTTGAAGATGATCGGATAAACTCTGTTGGAGGAGTTCGTTAAAATATGACCCCTATGAAATGGCCCAAAAAATGGCAACACATTCCAAAGTAAATCAAAATGGCGGACGTCCTGTTAGGTTTAGCATATGGTTCAAAAAGAGTTTTTTGTACCTCGAGGGCTGTTATATACCTCTACAAATTTTGGTAACTCTAGGTGAAACGTACAGCCGGGTATGCTTTGTTAAAGAGGAGTTTTTTAGCTCAAAATGTGATGCCCGGCCCCTGGGGGACTTCCTGTTGGGTTTAGCACAGGGCACCAAGAGACTTTTTTGTACATCTTGGGCTGTTACATATGTCAACAAATTTTCGTAGCTCTCGCTGCTTCGTACAAATGGGAATGCTTCTTTAAGGATATTTTTTTTCCTTTGCAAACAGTGCATGCCATGACAACAGCGTGCGACGAAATACAAAGCTTTCAATAACTTTTCATCTTCAACATCTTAAGATGAATCACACCAAGTTTGAAGATGATCGGATAAACACTGTAGGAGGAGTTCGTTAAAATAAGACCCCAATGAAATGGCCAAAAAAATGGCAACACGTTCCAAAATAAATCAAAATGGCGGACTTCCTGTGAGGTTTAGCATATGGTTCAAAAAGAGTTTTTTGTAGGTCATAGCCTGTTACATATGTGTACCAATTTTCGTAGCTCTAGATTAAACGTACAACCGGCAATGCTTCGTGAAGTAAGAATTTTTAAACTCTAAATTTGATGCGTCACCGCCGTCATATAGTATATCAAAAACTTTAGATTTTTTACAATGACGTTGTCGCAGGTGTTGAGATGGTCCATCCCAAGTTTGAAGTCAATCGGGTTAACCGTGTAGGAGAAGCGGGCAAAAGTATGACCCCTGTAAATGTGCAAAACTGGGCCAAAATTGGACATTCAGATGATCATACCTCACTTTCTGTCTATTTTAGGGTACACACATCAAAGAGGTTTTTGTTCATCTGGATGTGCTACGGGTGCCACACAATTTTCGTCGCCATAGGACAATCGTAGCGGGACAGGGATCCGTTTAACCTATGTAGGTGGCGCTATGGAGCCATTTTTCTGTTATCATGTATGGCGACTTTAAAATATCAAATTTTTCGCCAGGCCTGATGTGCGTGTAAAGTTTGGTGAGTTTTCGTTCACGTTTAGCGTCTCAAAAATGCGATTGTTTGCGGAGAATAATAATAATAATAATAATAATAATAATAATAATAATAAGAATTCCTACAAAAACAATAGGGCCTCGCAGCGGCACCGCCGCCGCCGCTGCTCGGGCCCTAATAAGAATTCCTACAAAAACAATAGGGCCTCGCAGCGGCACCGCCGCCGCCGCTGCTCGGGCCCTAATAAGAATTCCTTCAGGAACAATAGGGACCTCGCAGCGGTCGCTGCTCGGGCCCTAAAAAGAAGAATAATAAGAATTCCTTGAAAAACAATAGGGACCTCGCAGCGGTCGCTGCTCGGGCCCTAATAATAATAATAATAATAACTAGAGCTGCGAGCAGCTATAAAGGGCCCTCGCAACCCGGGCCACGTTGGGGTATTTGCACGTCGGGGTACTGGCATGTTGGGGTACTGTCAAATAGGAAACCATCTAAATTGTAAACGTTTTTGCCATGCTTTGTGTTTTTAAAGTTTCATGGAAAGGCCAAAAACGATGCACAATTAACAAAATAAAATCAAAATGGATTGGCACATGGCTATATAGAATACTTTTTGAATATATTCGGCATGCCTGCCAATATTCACACATCTAGCTGAATCATATAATCGGAAAGACTTCATAAAAATGTCTAGAGGGTTGAGCCATTTATTACAAATTGCACAACAAATCTCTAAATAAAATATTCATGTTCCAGACAGGTCTGGTGTGTGTGCAAAGTTTTGTGAGTTTTCACCCATATTTAGACTCTCAAAAAAGCATTTTTCTTCACAAACAATGCATGGCTACAGCAAAGGAGTGTGACAAAATAAAAAAAATTCAATAACTTTTCATCTTAAATATCTTAAGATGAAACACGCCAAAGAATGAAGACGATCTGATAAGTTCTGTTGAAAATATGACCCCTATAAAAGGCCCCAAAAAATGGCTACAAATACCAAAGTAAATCAAAATGGCAGACTTCCTTTTTGATTCAGCATATGGCTTTAGAAACCTTTTTGTAAGTCTTAGGCTGATAGGTATCCCAATTTTTACAAATCTAGCTGAATCATAAAACACAAAACATTTGCAAAAGCTTCATAAAAATGTCTAGAGGGCGCTATTGAACCATTTATTGCAAATTGAATAAGAAATCTCTAAAATATTCATGCTGATGACAAGCCTGATGTGTGTGTAAAGTTTCATGAGTTTTTGCACATGTTTAGACCAAAACAAAAAAGCAGCATTTTACTTGGCAAACAATGCATCGCCATGACAACGGCGTGCGACAAAATAAATAACTTTCGATAACTTTGCATCTTAAACATCTTAAGATGAAGCACACCAAGTTTAAAGACAGTCGGATAAATTTTGTAGGAGGAGTTCGTTAAAATATGACCCCTAAAAAAGGCCACAAAAAATGGCTACAAATCCCAACGTAAATCAAAATGGTGGACTTCCTGATTGGTTTAGCATATGGCTCCAAGAGACTTTTTTTGTACATCCTGAGCTCTTATGTTTGCCTGCAAATTATCATAGCTTTAGGTGAAACGTACAACCGGGAATGCTTTGTCTGTTTAATCAAAACGCAAAATATGGTGTGCAATTCGATGCATTGCTATGTCAACAGCGTGTGACAAAATAAAAAACTTTCGATTACTTTGCATCTTAAACATCTTAAGATGAAACATACCAAGTTTGAAGACAGTCGGATAAATTTTGTAGGAGGGGTTCGTTAAAATATGACCCCTGAAAAAGGCCACAAAAAATGGCAACAAATCCCATCATAAATCAAAATGGCGGACTTCCTGTTTGGTTTAGCACATGGTTCCAAGAGACTTTTTTGTACATCGTGGGCTCTTATGTATGCCTGCAAATTATCATAGCGCTAGGTGAAACGTACAACCGAGAATGCTTCGTTAAAGAGGAGTTTTTTTTAGCTCAAAATGTGATGCCCGGCCCCTGGGGCCTTCCTGTTGCGTTTAGCACATGGCACCAAGAGACATTTTTGTACATCCTGGGCTGTTACATATGTCTACAATTTTTCGTCGCTCTAGCTGCTTCGTACAACTGGGAATGCTTCATTAAGAAGGATTTTTTTCCTTTGCAAAAAGTGCATGCCACGATAACAGCGTGTGACGAAATAAAAAACTTTCAAGAACTTTTCATTTTCAACATCTTAAGATGAATCACACCAAGTTTGAAGATGATCGGATAAACTCTGTAGGAGGAGTTTGTTAAAATATGACCCCTATGAAATGGGCAAAAAAAATGGCAACACATTCCAAAGTAAATCAAAATGGCGGACGTCCTGTTAGGTTTAGCATATGGTTCAAAAAGAGTTTTTTGTACCTCGAGGGCTGTTATATACCTCTACAAATTTTGGTAACTCTAGGTGAAACGTACAGCCGGGTATGCTTTGTTAAAGAGGAGTTTTTTTTTTAGCTCAAAATGTGATGCCCGGCCCCTGGGGGACTTCCTGTTGGGTTTAGCACAGGGCACCAAGAGACTTTTTTGTACATCTTGGGCTGTTACATATGTCTACAAATTTTCGTAGCTCTAGCTGCTTCGTACAACTGGCAATGCTTCTTTAAGGATATTTTTTTTCCTTTGCAAACAGTGTATGCCATGACAACAGTGTGCGACGAAATACAAAGCTTTCAATAACTTTTCATCTTCAACATCTTAAGATGAATCACACCAAGTTTGAAGATGATCGGATAAACACTGTAGGAGGAGTTCGTTAAAATAAGGCCCCAATGAAATGGCCAAAAAAATGGCAACACGTTCCAAAATAAATCAAAATGGTGGACTTCCTGTTAGGTTTAGCATATGGTTCAAAAAGAGTTTTTTGTAGGTCATAGTCTGTTACATATGTGTACCAATTTTCGTAGCTCTAGATTAAACGTACAACCGGCAATGCCTCGTGAAGTAAGAATTTTTAAACTCTAAATTTGATGCGACGCCGCCGTCATATAGTATATCAAAAACTTTTCATTTTTCACAATGATGTTGTCCCAGGTGTTGAGATGGTACATCCCAAGTTTGAAGTCAATCGGGTTAACCGTGTAGGAGAAGCGGGCAAAAGTATGACCCCTGTAAATGTGCAAAAATTGGCAAAAATTGGACATTTAAATACTCATACCTCACTTTCTGTCTATTTTAGGGTACACACTTCAAAGAGGTTTTTGTTCATTGGGATGTGCTACAGGTGCCACACAATTTTCATAGCCGTCGGACAATCGTAGCGGGACAGGGATCCGTTTAACCTATGTAGGGGGCGCTAAGGAGCCATTTTTCTGTTATCATGTATGGCGACTTTAAAATATCAAATTTTTCGCCAGGCCTGATGTGCGTGTAAAGTTTGGTGAGTTTTCGGTCACGTTTAGTGTCTCAAAAATGTGATCGTTTGCGGAGAATAATAATAATAATAATAATAATAATAACTAGAGCTGCGAGCAGCTATAAAGGGCCCTCGCAACCCGGGCCACGTTGGGGTATTTGCACGTCGGGGTACTGGCATGTTGGGGTACTGTCAAATAGGAAACCATCTAAATTTTAAACGTTTTTGCCATGCTTTGTGTTTGTAAAGTTTCATGGAAAGGCCAAAAATGATGCACAATTAACAAAATAAAATCAAAATGGATTGGCACATGGCTATATAGAATACTTTTTGAATATATTAGGCATGCCTGCCAATATTCACACATCTAGCTGAATCATATAATCGGAAAGACTTCATAAAAATGTCTAGAGGGTGCTATTGAAGCATTTATTGCAAATTTAATAAGAAATCTCTAAAATATTCATGCTTATGACAAGCCTGATGTGTGTGTAAAGTTTCATGAGTTTTTGCACATGTTTAGACCAAAAAAAAAAGCAGCATTTTACTTGGCAAACAATGCATCGCCATGAAACGGCGTGGGACAAAATAAATAACTTTCGATAACTTTGTATCTTAAACATCTTAAGATGAAGCACACCAAGTTTGAAGACAGTCGGATAAATTTTGTAGGAGGAGTTCGTTAAAATATGACCCCTAAAAAAGGCCACAAAAAATGGCTACAAATCCCAACGTAAATCAAAATGGCGGACTTCCTGTTTGTTTTGGAAGATGGTTCCAAGAGACTATTTTGTACATCGTGGGCTCTTATGTATGCCTCTAAATTATCATAGCGCTAGGTGAAACGTACAACCGGGAATGCTTCGTTAAAGAGGAGTTTTTTACCTCAAAATGTGATGACCGGCCCTTACGGGACTTCCTGTTGGGTTTAGCACATGGCACCAAGAGACTTTTTTGTACATTGTGGGCTGTTAAATTTGTCTCCAAATTTTCGTAGCTCTAGCTGCTTCGTACAACTGTGAATGCTTCATTAAGAGGGAATTTTTTCCTTTGCAAACTGTGCATGCCACTGCAACAGCGTGCGACGAAATAAAAAGCTTTCAATAACTTTTCATCTTCAACATTTTAAGATGAATCACACCAAGTTTGGAGATGATCGGATAAACTCTGTAGGAGGAGTTTGTTAAAATAAGACCCCTATGAAATGGCCCAAAAAATGGCAACACGTTCCAAAGTAAATCAAAATGGCGGACTTCCTGTTCGGTTTAGCATATGGTTCAAAAATAGTTTTTTGTACCTTGAGGGCTGTTACATATGTCTTCAAATGTTGGTAACTCTAGGTGAAATGTACAGCCGGGAATGCTTCATTAAATAAGAATTTTGAAACACAAAATTTGATGCCTCGCCTCTGGCGGACTTCCTGTTAGGTTTAGCATATGGTTCAAAAAGAGTTTTTTGTAGATCATAGTCTGTTACATATGTGTACCAATTTTCGTGGCTCTCAATTAAACGTACCACGGCAATGCTTTGTTAAGTAAGAATTTTGAAACTGTAAATTTGATGCCCCGCCACCGTCATATAGTATGTCAAAAACTTTAGATTTTTTACCATGATGTTGTCCCAGGTGTTGAGATGGTACAGCCCAAGTTTGAAGTCAATCGGGTTAACCGTGTAGGAGAAGCGGGCAAAAGTATGACCCCTGTAAATGTGCAAAAATTGGCAAAAATTGGACATTTAAATACTCATACCTCACTTTCTGTCTATTTTAGGGTACACACTTCAAAGAGGTTTTTGTTCATTGGGATGTGCTACAGGTGCCACACAATTTTCATAGCCGTCGGACAATCGTAGCGGGACAGGGATCCGTTTAACCTATGTAGGGGGCGCTAAGGAGCCATTTTTCTGTTATCATGTATGGCGACTTTAAAATATCAAATTTTTCGCCAGGCCTGATGTGCGTGTAAAGTTTGGTGAGTTTTCGGTCACGTTTAGTGTCTCAAAAATGTGATCGTTTGCGGAGAATAATAATAATAAGAACTAGAGCTGCGAGCAGCTATAAAGGGCCCTCGCAACCCGGGCCACGTTGGGGTATATGCAAGTCGGGGGACTTGCACGTTGGGGTACTGTTAAATAGACAAGGACCATGGAAAATAGAAATGCATTTGCCGTGCCTTGTGTGTAAAAAGGTGCAGTAAAAGGCCAAAAATGATGCACAATTCCCAAAATAAATTCAAAAGTGTGGACTTTCTGATGTGTGTGCAAAGTTTCATGAAAAGTTGCTCGTTTGATATTCAAAACCAGCATCTGTTCATTTGAAAACATTGCATGGCACAGAGATGGTGTGTGATCAAATAAAAAGCTTTTTGATGACTCTTAATGTGGTGTCGCTGTGCAACACATATGTATTCATGACATAGTGAAGTATTGTGACAGTTTTGTAGGGTCCAGCAAACAGTAAATGTGTGACAGTTATTCAAGAAAAAATGTAGCTTTGAAGCAGGCTAACCAATGACATCATCTAAAGGGGAAAAAAGCACATGAGCAAGCATAGGTATAAGTAGAGGAGAAAAAGAGATGAAAGAAGTGCGAGAGATGGAACAGGAGAGGAATGCAGCTGTTTATGTATAGCTGTTGTAACAGGACAGATTAAATAACACTTTAACCTGGGGTTAACAGCGCCCTAGGACAGATAACTCTTTAGTGTAAAAGTTTTCTGGGACAGATGAATCCCTTGGGGTCAAAGAGTTTGGGTTAGCACATAGTCTGTCTTAGGATAATGTAACCTCCATGGATGAATTAGTCCTAGGACGCTTTGACCTGCGGGCTAAAACTTCAGGGGGGTTAACCTGTCCTGTTATATTGTGATCATCGTCTTCGTGCATGTCCTCAGTGGCTTCTTCTGTCTGTGTGGCAGCATTTGATACATCTGTAGAACAAAAAAGAATGAAGAATCATGTTAGATCTGTGAAGTTTGGTTGTCTTAGGTGTAGTTTACAGAACAGTCGTGTGCATATTTTTAGCATGGTAGTGTCTTAATACAAATGCATATTATGTAATGCACTGTATATGGATATTACAGACGTAATATTTGACGGTGATCTTATATTCATAGTTTTTGCCCGTTAATAAATAATATAGCTAGTAAGTAATAAGACACGCAAAAATGGTATAGTTGAATCCTCTGGGTCAAAAAGCAATGTTTTAGGATTGTGTGATGAAATGATGAATAAAAGTAAGGATACGACAGGTACATAAATGGTTATGTAAGTGTAAAATTTGGCATGGTGTGTCCAGATACATGCAGGATAAGTATAAAATATTATGGTGTGTGATTGATTTTTTCTTAGTAAAAATTAGTATTGTAATGGTCAAGTCACAGTATGTCCAAAATTTTTTTTAAAAAAAATCTATGGTATAGAAACATCATAATCAGGGGCAAAGACATAAACATAATAATAGTAATTAATAATGATAGAATTTAAATACAATCTTTTCCATGAATATGTCAGTTATTTTGAGAAGATACAGAAAAAAAAGAACTTTGAAGTGTCTATCAGTGGATGAAAGAGGGCAAGATCACAGCATAGCTACATGATATCAGTCACATTTGAAAGTAATCAAGTGTAGTATGTATTCACATTATATACATTGAGAAATTGCGGCTCAATAATCAGTCAGTGTTTTAGTTAACAGTCCAATGTTACCTTCAAGATATTCCTAACAGAAAAAAAGGAACGTGCATTAACAAAAAAATGTAAAAATGTCCATTGTCAAACATGTCATTCATTATACACAATGTGTAGGATGGGGATGCTTGCTGTGTTAGTGTTTGTGTGTCTTCCATGTCATATAGCTTACCATCACGGACAAATGCATCACATGCATCCTTTATATCCAATGCAGTCTGGAGTTCTTTCACAAGCTTGGTTTTGAAGTCTATCTGTTTTTCAAGTGCTCGATTGACTCGAGTCACATGGACTAGTTGGTTCATTTGGGAATGAAGATCAAGGCTGCGCTGGTATAAGTCGTTGCGACTGAAAGCATGATCAATGCATGCATACTGTAATGACAAAGCATTCAATGAAAATCAGTCATGTTAGATTCCATGATTCTAAATAGCAGAGGTAACGTGTTGGTGCAAAACGTTGTGGTCGTGTTGCATGTTACTCAATGGCTGTGTGTGTCAAAACGAGTTTATTTGAAAGAATATACAAATATATACACACCGACATATATATTTATACAGTATAACAGTACCGCATGTATTGGTTTTAAGGAAAGAGTTGAAAAGCAGTGTTCAGAAAAAAGCATAAGACGCACAAAGTACCATTTCACTACATGTAATAAGTTGTCAAGTAGACATGTGAATTAAGTGGTTAAGATAGTGGCTACTGTGCAAGTAAGCTTCAATTGTCTCTAAAAGGTTAGCATATGTGTTCTACATGATATCAATGGCTAGACGTGCTCGTGGAGAAACATTACAAACAGAAAAACACACTAAAGGTGCCTTTAACAAACCTGTTAATAAATGAGAACTTAATACATATATGTATGGCATACTGTATATGATTGAGAAAGTTGTCCTGTTTAGTTTATGTATTGTATACTTACGGAAAAAAGTTGGCAATCTTTGCGTATGGAGATGATTAGAGGGTCTTTATCAAAAGAGAATTTGCTTGGTGATTTGTTCATGTTCTGTAGAAAAGCAAAGGAGTAGAAATAAATACAGTATCATACTTCATAAACATACAAGAAATTTGTAGCTGTATTAACCATTGTTGGTATTTGAAGTGATAATTTAGGAATAGAAGTGTAGTGATTGCAGAATTTATAGAGTGCTTACCTTGTATGACTTTGTAGATGGAAATGTCTTTTGTTGAAAGAGCTCTTTGTTGTCTACTATATATGCAAGGACAAGCATAAGTAGGTGTGGTTATGAAGTACTTGACCATTGAAATAAAGCAGTGGTATCAAATGTATGGACCGTGGTTTGGCTCAGGCCTGCAAAGGGGTTTAATGTGGCACAAGAGATAATCTTGTAAGGTACAAAAAATAATAATAATATAATAGGTATGCCTCTGAGTTTTCACAAATCTAGGTCAAGTCAAGTCATCTTTAGTTATTTCGCGCTTGAATCATCCAATCGGAAATGCTCCATAAAAAATGTATAGAGGGTGCGATTTATTGCAAATTGCACAAGAAATCTCTAAAAATTCATGTTAATGACAAGTCTGATGTGTGTGCAAAGTTTCACGAGTTTTCACACATGTATAGATAAAAAAAAAATAAGCAGCACTTTACTTGGCAAACAATGTATCGCTATAGCAACAGCATGTGACAAAATAAAAAACTTTCGATAAATTTGCATCTTAAACATCTTAAGATGAAACACACCAAGTTTGAAGACGGTCGGATGAATTTTGTACGAGGAGTTCGTGAAAATATGACCCCTAAGAAAGGCCACAAAAAATTGCTACAAATGCCGACGTAAATCAAAATGGCGGACTTCCTGTTTGGTTTAGCAGATGGTTCAAAAAGAGTTTTTTGTACCTCCAGGGCTGTTACATACCTCTTCAAATTTTGGTACGTCTAGGTGAAACGTACAGCAGGGCATGCTTTGTTAAAGAGGAGTTTTTTAGCTCAAAATGTGATGCCCGGCCCCTGGGGGACTTCCTGTTGGGTTTAGCACAAGTCACCAAGAGACATTTTTGTACATCTTGGGCTGTTACATATGTCTACAAATTTTCGTAGCTCTAGCTGCTTCGTACAACTGGGAATGCTTCTTTAGGAAGATTTTTTTTTCCTTTGCAAACAGTGCATGCCACGACAACAGCGTGCGACGAAATAAAAAGCTTTCAATAACTTTTCATCTTCAACATCTTTAGATGAATCACACCAAGTTTGAAGATGATCGGATAAACACTGTAGGAGGAGTTCGTTAAAATAAGACCCCTATGAAATGGCCAAAAAATGGCAACACATTCCAAAGTAAATCAAAATGGTGGACTTCCTGTTAGGTTTAGCACATGGTTCAAAAATAGTTTTTTGTAGGTCATAGTCTGTTACATATGTGTACCAATTTTCGTAGCTCTAGATTAAACGTACAACCGGCAATGCTTCGTTCAGTAAGAATTATTAAACTCTAAATTTGATGCCCCGCCACCGTCATATAGTATGTCAAAAACTTTAGATTTTTTACCATGATGTTGTCCCAGGTGTTGAGATGGTACATCCCAAGTTTGAAGTCAATCGGGTTAACCGTGTAGGAGAAGCGGGCAAAAGTATGACCCCTGTAAATGTGCAAAAATGGGCCAAAATTGGACATTTAAATACTCATATCTCACTTCCTGTCTATTTTAGGATACATATATCAAAGAGGTTTTTGTTCATCTGGATGTGCTACAGGTGCCACACAATTTTCATAGCCGTAGGACAATCATAGCGGGACAGGGATCCGTTTAACCTATGTAGGTGGCGCTCCAGAGCCATTTTTCTGTTATCATCTATGGCGACTTTAAAATATCAAATTTTTCGCCAGGCCTGATGTGTGTGTAAAATTTGGTGAGTTTACGTTCACGTTTAGTGTCTCAAAAATGCGAAGCTAATAGGTATGCCTCCCAGTTTTCACAAATCTAGGTCAAGTCATCTTTAGTTGTGTATCGCTTGAATCATACAATTGGAAATGCTCCATAAAAATGCATAGAGGGCGCTATTGAGCACAACGTTGGGTTACTTGCACGTCAGGGTACTGGCACGTTGGGGTACTGTTACCTGGAACAAGGACCATTTAAAATGTTAGTTTTTTCCATGCCTTGTCTGTGCAAAGTTTAATGAAAAAGGCCAAAAATGATGTATAATTCCCAAAATAAAATCAAAATAGCGGACTTCCTCTTTGGTTTGGCAAATGGCTACATAATACTTTTTTGTAGGTCTAGCATAATCATACAATCGGAAATGCTTCATAAAAATGTCTAGAGGGCGCTATTTATTGCAAATTGCACAATAAATCTCTAAAAATTCATGTTCATGACAAGTCTGATGTGTTTGCAAAGTTTCATGAGTTTTCACACATGTATAAATAAAAAAAACAAAAAAACAGCACTTGGCAAACAATGCATTGCTATGGCAACAGCGTGTGACAAAATAAAAAACTTTCGATTACTTTGCATCTTAAACATCTTAAGATGAAACACACCAAGTTTGAAGACAGTCGGATAAATTTTGTAGGAGGGGTTCGTTAAAATATGACCCCTGAAAAAGGCCACAAAAAATGGCAACAAATCCCATCATAAATCAAAATGGCGGACTTCCTGTTTGGTTTAGCACATGGTTCCAAGAGACTTTTTTTGTACATCGTGGGCTCTTATGTATGCTTGCAAATTATCATAGCGCTAGGTGAAACGTACAACCAGGAATGCTTCGTTAAAGAGGAGTTTTTTTAGCTCAAAATGTGATGCCCGGCCCCTGGGGGACTTCCTGTTGGGTTTAGCACATGGCACCAAGAGACTTTTTTGTACATCCTGGGCTGTTACATATGTCTACAATTTTTCGTCGCTCTAGCTGCTTCGTACAACTGGGAATGTTTCATTAAGAAGGATTTTTTTCCTTTGCAAAAAGTGCATGCCACGACAACAGCGTGTGACGAAATAAAAAACTTTCAATAACTTTTCATTTTCAACATCTTAAGATGAATCACACCAAGTTTGAAGATGATCGGATAAACTCTGTAGGAGGAGTTCGTTAAAATAAGACCCCTATGAAATGGCCCAAAAAATGGCAACACGTTCCAAAGTAAATCAAAATGGCGGACTTCCTGTTCGGTTTAGCATATGGTTCAAAAAGAGTTTTTTGTACCTTGAGGGCTGTTACATATGTCTTCAAATTTTGGTAACTCTAGGTGAAATGTACAGCCGGGAATGCTTCATTAAGTTAGAATTTTGTAACACAAAATTTGATGCCTCGCCTCTGGCGGACTTTCTGTTAGGTTTAGCATATGGCACCAACAGGCTTTTTGTAGATCATAGTCTGTTACATATGTGTACCAATTTTCATAGCTCTAGGTTAAACGTACCACCGGCAATGCTTCGTTAAGTAAGAATTTTGAAACTGTAAATTTGATGCCCCGCCACCGTCATATAGTATGTCAAAAACTTTAGATTTTTTACCATGGTGTTGTCCCAGGTCTTGAGATGGTACATCCCAAGTTTGAAGTCAATCGGATTAACCGTGTAGGAGAAGCGGGCAAAAGTATGTCCCCTGTAAATGTGCAAAAATTGGCCAAAATTGGACATTTAAATACTCATATCTCACTTCCTGTCTATTTTAGGGTACACAGATCAAAGAGGTTTTTGTTCATCTGGATATGCTACAGGTGCCACACAATTTTCATAGCCGTAGGACAATCGTAGCGGGACAGGGATCCGTTTAAGCTATGTAGGTGGCGCTACAGAGCCATTTTTCTGTTATCATGTATGGCGACTTTAAAATATCAAATTTTTCGCCAGGCCCGATCTGCGTGTAAAGTTTGGTGAGTTTTCGTTCACGTTTAGTGTCTCAAAAATGTGATTGTTTGCGGAAAAGAATAATAACAAATAAAAAGAAGAAGAATAACTAGAGCTGCGAGCAGCTATAAAGGGCCCTCGCAACCCGGGCCACGTTGGGGTCCTTGCACGTTGGGGTCCTTGCACGTCGGGGTACTGGCATGTTGGGGTACTGTCAAATAGGAAACCATCTAAATTGTAAACGTTTTTGCCATGCTTTGTGTTTTTAAAGTTTCATGGAAAGGCCAAAAATGATGCACAATTAACAAAATAAAATCAAAATGGATTGGCACATGGCTATATAGAATACTTTTTGAACATATTCGGCATGCCTGCCAATATTCACACATCTAGCTGAATCATATAATCGGAAAGACTTCATAAAAATGTCTAGAGGGCGCTATTGAGCCATTTATTACAAATTGCACAACAAATCTCTAAATAAAATATTCATGTTCCAGACAGGTCTGGTGTGTGTGCAGTTTTGTGAGTTTTCACCCATATTTAGACTCTCAAAAAAGCATTTTTCTTCACAAACAATGCATGGCTACAGCAAAGGCGTGTGACAAAATAAAAAAATTCAATAACTTTTCATCTTAAATATCTTAAGATGAAACACGCCAAAGAATGAAGACGATCTGATAAGTTCTGTTGAAAATATGACCCCTATAAAAGGCCCCAAAAAATGGCTACAAATACCAAAGTAAATCAAAATGGCAGACTTCCTTTTTGATTCAGCATATGGCTTTAGAAACCTTTTTGTAAGTCTTAGGCTGATAGGTATCCCAATTTTTACAAATCTTAGCTGAATCATAAAACACAAAACATTTGCAAAAGCTTCATAAAAATGTCTAGAGGGCGCTATTGAACCATTTATTGCAAATTGAATAAGAAATCTCTAAAATATTCATGCTGATGACAAGCCTGATGTGTGTGTAAAGTTTCATGAGTTTTTGCACGTTTAGACCAAAAAAAAAAAAGCAGCATTTTACTTGGCAAACAATGCATCGCCATGACAACGGCGTGCGACAAAATAAATAACTTTCGATAACTTTGCATCTTAAACATCTTAAGATGAAGCACACCAAGTTTAAAGACAGTCGGATAAATTTTGTAGGAGGAGTTCGTTAAAATATGACCCCTAAAAAAGGCCACAAAAAATGGCTACAAATCCCAACGTAAATCAAAATGGTGGACTTCCTGATTGGTTTAGCATATGGCTCCAAGAGACTTTTTTGTACATCCTGAGCTCTTATGTTTGCCTGCAAATTATCATAGCTTTAGGTGAAACGTACAACCGGGAATGCTTTGTCTGTTTAATCAAAACGCAAAATATGGTGTGCAATTCCAATGCATTGCTATGGCAACAGCGTGTGACAAAATAAAAAACTTTCGATTACTTTGCATCTTAAACATCTTAAGATGAAACATACCAAGTTTGAAGACAGTCGGATAAATTTTGTAGGAGGGGTTCGTTAAAATATGACCCCTGAAAAAGGCCACAAAAAATGGCAACAAATCCCATCATAAATCAAAATGGCGGACTTCCTGTTTGGTTTAGCACATGGTTCCAAGAGACTTTTTTGTACATCGTGGGCTCTTATGTATGCCTGCAAATTTTCATAGCGCTAGGTGAAACGTACAACCGGGAATGCTTCGTTAAAGAGGAGTTTTTTAGCTCAAAATGTGATGCCCGGCCCCTGGGGGACTTCCTGTTGCGTTTAGCACATGGCACCAAGAGACATTTTTGTACATCCTGGACTGTTACATATGTCTACAATTTTTCGTCGCTCTAGCTGCTTCGTACAACTGGGAATGCTTCATTAAGAAGGATTTTTTTCCTTTGCAAAAAGTGCATGCCACGATAACAGCGTGTGACGAAATAAAAAACTTTCAATAACTTTTCATTTTCAACATCTTAAGATGAATCACACCAAGTTTGAAGATGATCGGATAAACTCTGTAGGAGGAGTTTGTTAAAATATGACCCCTATGAAATGGCCCAAAAAAATGGCAACACATTCCAAAGTAAAACAAAATGGCGGACGTCCTGTTAGGTTTAGCATATGGTTCAAAAAGAGTTTTTTTGTACTTCGAGGGCTGTTATATACCTCTACAAATTTTGGTAACTCTAGGTGAAACGTACAGCCGGGTATGCTTTATTAAAGAGGAGTTTTTTTTTAGCTCAAAATGTGTTGCCCGGCCCCTGGGGGACTTCCTGTTGGGTTTAGCACAGGGCACCAAGAGACTTTTTTGTACATCTTGGGCTGTTACATATGTCTACAAATTTTCGTAGCTCTAGCTGCTTCGTACAACTGGCAATGCTTCTTTAAGGATATTTTTTTTCCTTTGCAAACAGTGCATGCCATGACAACAGCGTGCGACGAAATACAAAGCTTTCAATAACTTTTCATCTTCAACATCTTAAGATGAATCACACCAAGTTTGAAGATGATCGGATAAACACTGTAGGAGGAGTTCGTTAAAATAAGGCCCCAATGAAATGGCCAAAAAAATGGCAACACATTCCAAAGTAAATCAAAATGGCGGACGTCCTGTTAGGTTTAGCCTATGGTTCTAAAAGAGTTTTTTGTACCTCGAGGGCTGTTATATACCTCTACAAATTTTGGTAACTCTATGTGAAACGTACAGCCGGGTATGCTTTGTTAAAGAGGAGTTTTTTAGCTCAAAATGTGATGCCCGGCCCCTGGGGGACTTCCTGTTGGGTTTAGCACAGGGCACCAAGAGACTTTTTTGTACATCTTGGGCTGTTACATATGTCTACAAATTTTCGTAGCTCTAGCTGCTTCGTACAAATGGGAATGCTTCTTTAAGGATATTTTTTTCCCTTTAAAAACAGTGCATGCCATGACAACAGTGTGCGACGAAATACAAAGCTTTCAATAACTTTTCATCTTCAACATCTTAAGATGAATCACACCAAGTTTGAAGATGATCGGATAAACACTGTAGGAGGAGTTCGTTAAAATAAGACCCCAATGAAATGGCCAAAAAAATGGCAACACGTTCCAAAATAAATCAAAATGGTGGACTTCCTGTTAGGTTTAGCATATGGTTCAAAAAGAGTTTTTTGTAGGTCATAGCCTGTTACATATGTGTACCAATTTTCGTAGCTCTAGATTAAACGTACAACCGGCAATGCTTCGTGAAGTAAGAATTTTTAAACTCTAAATTTGATGCGCCACCACCGTCATATAGTATATCAAAAACTTTTCATTTTTCACAATGATGTTGTCCCAGGTGTTGAGATGGTACATCCCAAGTTTGAAGTCAATCGGGTTAACCGTGTAGGAGAAGCGGGCAAAAGTATGACCCCTGTAAATGTGCAAAAATTGGCAAAAATTGGACATTTAAATACTCATACCTCACTTTCTGTCTATTTTAGGGTACACACTTCAAAGAGGTTTTTGTTCATTGGGATGTGCTACAGGTGCCACACAATTTTCATAGCCGTCGGACAATCGTAGCGGGACAGGGATCCGTTTAACCTATGTAGGGGGCGCTAAGGAGCCATTTTTCTGTTATCATGTATGGCGACTTTAAAATATAAAATTTTTCGCCAGGCCTGATGTGCGTGTAAAGTTTGGTGAGTTTTCGTTCACGTTTAGTGTCTCAAAAATGCGATTGTTTGCGGAGAAGAAAAAGAAGAATAATAAGAAGAATTCCTACAAAAACAATAGGGCCTCGCAGCGGCACCGCCGCCGCCGCTGCTCGGGCCCTAATAAGAAGAATTCCTACAAAAACAATAGGGCCTCGCAGCGGCACCGCCGCCGCCGCTGCTCGGGCCCTAATAAGAATTCCTTCAGGAACAATAGGGACCTCGCAGCGGTCGCTGCTCGGGCCCTAATAAAAAGAAGAATAATAAGAATTCCTTGAAAAACAATAGGGACCTCGCAGCGGTCGCTGCTCGGGCCCTAATAATAATAATAATAAGAATTCCTACAAAAACAATAGGGCCTCGCAGCGGCACCGCCGCCGCCGCTGCTCGGGCCCTAATAAGAATTCCTTCAGGAACAATAGGGACCTCACAGCGGTCGCTGCTCGGGCCCTAATAATAATAATAATAATAAGAATTCCTACAAAAACAATAGGGCCTCGCAGCGGCACCGCCGCCGCCGCTGCTCGGGCCCTAATAATAATAATAATAATAAGAATTCCTACAAAAACAATAGGGCCTCGCAGCGGCACCGCCGCCGCCGCTGCTCGGGCCCTAACTAGAGCTGCGAGCAGCTATAAAGGGCCCTCGCAGCCCGGGCCACGTTGGGGTACTTGCACGTTGGGGTGCTTGCACATTGGGGTACTGGCACATTGGAAGCAGAATTTCTTTGAAAATGGCATGATAAACATGTGGATTTTTTTTTTTTTTGCCAGGTGTGATGAGTGTGTCAAGCTCAATGGGTTGTGGTGATTGTTAAGATCTGCAAAAATCAGCGTCTTTTTTTATTTTTAGGCAATGAGTTGCCCTGATTGGTATTTTTTGTAAAAGTATATATACACACATCATTGCTCGTACTCATTGCACAATGTTGCTTTTATTGTCCATAGAGGCGATCAAAGAAAATGAAACTAAATTAAAAAAGTACATATGTTTGGATCGGTCTGATGCCAGTGAACACATTGAGTGGTGGAAAGTAAAAGAATAATCATAAATGACTTAGTTATCACACTTACAATGAGTTTACAATTTTTGCAAAAATACCGTAAGTGAGGCATTTTTTATTTTTTTTTTATGCCTGAAGGACTAGGTGGCGCTGTATTTATAACTGAATTTTGTCATAGAGATACCTTCAGGCCTTGACTATAAATATACATTTCAAGTATGGGATTTTTTGGAGCATGTACCTGGGAGTTATTAAGCATAGCCTTCATTCACGATATTGCTTTTAACGTCCATAGAGGCTATCAAAAATAAATAAAACTAAATAACAAAAATATGTATGTTTGGTTAGGTCTGATGCCAGTGAACATTTTGAGTGGTGGAAAGTAAAAGAATATTCATAAATGACTTCGTGATCACACTGAGAATGAGTTTACAATTTTTGTAAAAATACCGTAAGTGGGGTATTTTTTTTTCATGCCTCAAGGGCTAGGTGGCGCTGCATATATAACTGAATGTTGTCATAGAGATAGCTTCAGGCCTTGACGATAAACATACATGTCAAGTTTGTGATTTTTTGGAGCATGTACCGGAGAGTTATTAAGCATATAATTTTTCATTGCGAAACACAAATTTTGATGCCCCACCCTCATCATATAGTATTTAGAAAAGTCAAGATTTTTCTCCCTGTCGTTGGCTCAGGTCTTGACATAGCCCAGGTCAAGTCTGAAGTCAGTCGGATGAAACGTGTAGGAGAAGTGGGTAAAAGTATGCCCCCTGTAAATGTGCTAAAATCGTAAAAAATGGGACATTCAAAAATTCGTAGCTCACTTCCTGTTCATTTTAGCATATGGGTCCAAGAGACTTTTTTTGTAGGTCTTGGGCTCCCTCATACACCTAAAAATTTTCGTAGATCTTGCTTAAACGTACAACCGGGGCTGCTTCATTAAAATTTTCTAGGGGGCGCTATTGAGTCATTTCTGTAAAAATAGCACAATCCAGGATAAAATATCGCTCATTTTGCCAGGCCAGATGTGTGTGCCAAGTTTCATGAGTTTCTGTGCATGTTTAGACCCTCAAAACTGGCGTTGTTTTCTTGGCGAACAGCGCTTAGCCACGCCCACAGCAATTCGCGAAAACTCATAAACTTCGTGTTGTGACATCATGAAGGCCGAAACCCTCATCTGAGCAAATATGAGGTAGGTCCAGTTAATGTGTTTGGAGAAAAACGTAGAAGAAAATTCGTAAGAAAAAAAATTGCCACTAGTATGACCGTGTTCTTATTCTTGGGGATTTTAATATTCATATTTGTTGTCCTGATGAGTCAATCTCCAGGGGATTTTTAAATATTATTGACTCTTTTAGTTTTGTGCAGCACGTAACTGGACCAACCCATGAACTTGGACACACACTGGACTTAGTGCTCTCGTATGGCTTGTGTGTTTCCAATATGGATATTTGTGAAGCTGTCTTCTCTGATCACGCGCCGATTTTATTTAATATTCCTACTCAGCGTAAGGCTGAACTATGCGCTCCTCCTAAGCTCTGCCGTACGTTTAACTCCTCCTCCGCAGTTCTTTTCTCCTCTACTTTTTTGGATCTCTGCGAGGATGACTTTGACTGCTTTGCGTGTTCAAGTATCGACGAGCTGCTTGTCGGTTTTAACTCTGTTTGTTTACAAACACTGGACATGATTGCTCCTTTGAAAACCCGGCGCACCAAATCTGCACTCGAGCCATGGTTAAATGACACTACTCGTGCTGCCAAACGAGAATGCAGGAGAGCTGAGCGTCGTTGGAAAAAAGACAGGCTCCAAGTTTCTCTTAGTATTTTTAAAGAGAGCCTGTTAAAATATCAAAAGACTGTGAAATCAGAAAAGCATAAATATTTTTCTGAAATAATTGCTTCCAATTGTAACAATCCCAGGGCTCTGTTCAAAACCATTAACAGTGTTCTTAATGTTCCTATTTCTGCTGGTTTTGATGCCTCCGTTGATCTTTGTGAAAGATTTCTTAAGTTCTTCACTGACAAAATTGTGTCAACCAGAGCCTGTATTGCCCAGCCTTCATTTGATCTAACTACTCCTATGTACTATTCATCTACTTTTGTTCAATTTGAGCCAGTGTCACTCTTATTATTGAAGAATATAGTCAGTAATTTGTAGCCCTCAGGTTCCCCTACTGATGCCATCCCTCCTCGTTTGTTTAAGGAGGTTTTTGACACTCTTGGACCACATGTCCTTGAGATAATTAATTATAGCCTTTTTACTGGTATAGTACCAGGTGATTTTAAACATGCAGTCGTACGACCTCTACTTAAAAAAACAGGCCTTGACCCCCTCATTTGTGCTAATTTCAGGCCCATTTCTAACCTCCCATTTATTTCTAAAATATTGGAGAAGGTTGTTTACTCTCAGTTGTTACCGTTTTTAGAGAAAAATGGTGTCACTGAATTATTTCAGTCTGGTTTTAAAGCGCTTCATAGCACAGAGTCTGCTCTTTTGAGGGTATCAAATGATATATTTTTATCAACAGACTCTGGAAAGTTTGTTGTTTTGGTTCTCCTTGATTTGTCTGCTGCGTTTGATACCGTAGATCATGACATTTTAATTTCTCGTCTTGAGCATTATGTGGGCATTCAAGGCGTCGCCCTCGAATGGTTTAGGTCATACTTAAAAGATAGGAGCTTTTGTGTAAAAATTGACGATTTTGTGTCCTCTCAAGCTCCTCTTCCACATGGGGTTCCACAGGGGTCAATTCTTGGCCCTCTTTTATTTGCTCTCTATTTATTACCTCTTGGTTCTGTTTTTAGAAAACATGGTATTTTATTTCATTTTTATGCTGATGACTGTCAGATCTATTTTCCCCTGGCCCAGAACAGTACAATACAACAACTCACTGACTGTCTAAATGATATTAAATCCTGGCTTTCTTTTAATTTTTTGAGTCTGAATGACGAAAAGACTGAAGTGATGTTGTTTGGACCAAGTAGCTCTTCCTCTGCTAGTGTGGACCTTGGTCCACTAGCACCTTATCTCAGGGACTGTGTCATGAATTTGGGTGTTAAGTTTGACCCTGATTTTAAATTTGAGAAGCAGATTAGTTCTGTTGTACAGAAAAGTTTTTATCAGCTTCGCCAGATAGCTAAGGTGAAACCAATTTTATCAAGACTGGACTTGGAAAGATTGATTCATGCTTTTATTACAACTCGTCTTGATTATTGTAATTCTTTGTATGTAGGCATTAGCAAGACTGCTCTTGCCCGTCTGCAACTTATACAAAACTCTGCTGCTCGTCTGCTTACTCAGACACGTAGACGTGAGCATATTACTCCTATCTTAGCATCACTGCATTGGCTCCCTGTGCACTATCGAATTAATTTTAAGCTTCTGTTGTTTGTTTTTAAATGTTTGAATAATCTTGCACCTCCCTATTTATCTGAGTTGCTTCACCCTTATAGCCCACCCCGATTACTAAGATCAGCTGACCAGTTGCTTCTGGTAGTTCCGAAAACAAGGCGGAAGCTTAGGGGTGACAGAGCGTTCGCGACTGCTGCTCCCAGGTTGTGGAATCAATTACCACTGTATGTTAGACAGGCCACTTCACTCCTGGTTTTTAAATCACGTTTAAAAGCATATTATTTTTCCCTGGCCTTCAGCACATAGTATTACTGATATTTACAAGCAGTAGACTGGCATGAATTTGTTTATATTATTTTATGTGTTTTGTGATTTCTAAGTATGTTTTTATATTTTATCTGGTTTTATTATCTTATTTTATGTGCAGCACTTTGGTTCCATTGTGGATTTTTAAATGTGCTATACAAATAAAGTTGATTGATTGATTGATTGATTGGCGCTATCAGTTAGATGAAATATAAGTTAGTAGATGTCTTTAGGGCTGGACTCTCATCAAATGTGTGAAATTTTGAGAAGATAGGATCATCTCGGTCAAGTTAATGCAGCTTTTATTTTCACGAAAAATCTTCAGACTTTGCGTCACCGTAGCGGCCACGCCCTTTGGCGAAAAGTGACAATATTCGGTGTGGGGCATGATCAACATCTTAAGGCTTTTCTGACCAATTTTCAACTGGATCCCTTCAACGAGCTCAGCACAGTAGCTAAAAACGTAAAGTATGACATTTATTGTAACCACTAGGTGGCGCTATATGTATAACTGAATTTTATCATATAGATGTTTTCAGGCCGTGACTATTACGTTGCCTGAGAAGTTTGAGATTTTTTGGAGCTTGAACATGGGAGTTATTAAGCATTTGCTCTTTCTGGACAAATGAAATTTTAAAGGCAATATTTGATGCCCCGCCCCCGTCATATAGTATTTCGAAAAGGCAAGACTTTTTGCCCAGTTGTTCTCTTAGGTCTTGAGATGATAAATGCCAAGTTTGAAGTCAATTGGATGAAAAATGTTTGCAAAGGGGGAAAAAGCATGACCACAGTGAATGTGCCAAAATAGGCCAAAATTGGACATTAAAAAATTCATAGCTCACTTCCTGTACATTTTAGCTACATGGTCCCAATAGACTTTTTTTGTGCGTCTCGGGGTGCTACACATGCCTGCCAATTTTCGTTGCTCTAGCTCAAACGTGCCGGGCTTGGTTTTTATTTTTCTACGCTAGGGGGCGCTATAGAGTCGCGTTGTTATAACGACTTCATAATATCAAATTTTTCGCCGGACCTGAGGAGTGTGCAAAGTTCGGTGAGTTTTCGTGAATATTTAGGTACCCAAAGTCGCGATTGTTTGCGGAGAATAAAGAAGAAGAAGAAGAAGAAGAAGAAGAAGAAGAAGAAGAAGAAGAATTTTTACAAAAACAATAGGGACCTCGCAGCGGTCGCTGCTCGGGCCCTAATAATAATAATAATAATAATAATAATAATTTTTACAAAAACAATAGGGACCTCGCAGCGGTCGCTGCTCGGGCCCTAATAATAATAATAATAATTTTTACAAAAACAATAGGGACCTCGCAGCGGTCGCTGCTCGGGCCCTAATAAAGAAGTAGCACTTTATGACCTATAGCACAATAGTTCCGAAAGGAATGCTGGCTTGATTTTGTTGACCTCCTCAGGCTCTCAGTATTTATACACTTTCACTATTCGTGCTTTCCATATTGATAACCACAAAACTGAAACTCATCAGAAGGCTTTCCAGTTGAGTTAAATGTTCAGAGCTAAGACTAGATTTCTCTCTGATGCTTAAGTCAGACAGAAGACTTTTCAAATCCAGCCCACCACACCATTATTATTGCCCTGTGGAATTTTGTCAATGGTATGATTTCATGTTTAGAAATATGCTTTGCTGCTTTACAGATTTCTAGGAATACGCTAAATTTCACACAAAGACAAAACATGCTATGTCTGATTTTGGTTTATTGAACCAGTATATCTTACAAATATATTTCATGCTAAATGTGTGCCACCAAGAAAATATGCAGCCTGCCCAACCTCTGTTTTACATAAAAGTCCTTCTCACAGGATCATGAGGAGATACAGTAAGTGGTATCTTGTGTGAAAAAGCAATGCTGTGTGCAGTGATGCTCACCTCTATGATCCTCCGGGACTTAACGGGGATTTAGCTTATTCTGGCAGCCCTAAATCCAGCCCAGGCTCACAAATTTGCAGGATGTAAAGCTGTTTTACATGGAAACTATCATTGAACCGCAATGCAATGTCACAGCTGGTCCTGAAGAGCCACAAAGGGGAAAACAAAGAGACGGATGTTCAGGAAAAGGAGGCACATAGTGCATATCTATTATCCATCCATCCATCCATCCATCCATCCATCTTGGGTATTATGTGTGGAATACTTCTCAAGCCACAATTCTACTTTAGGAGTTCACATCTTGACAGCAAGGGAAGGAAAGCGAGGCTGCCTAGCTGTATTAGAGCCGCCTCCTTCATTCAACATGCAAGGACTTGAATTTATTTTTGTTTACAATGATGGACACAAGGATATGCAAGTTAAACATGTAAAAACAAAGCCCGTACAAATATATATATATATATATATATTAGGGGTGTGAATTGCCTAGTACCTGACGATTCGATTCGTATCACGATTCACAGGTCACGATTCGATTCGATACCGATTAATCCCGATACGAATTTATAAGTCGATTGTTGCGATTTTTTTTCATTCAAATTTAGAAAATACTAATCAGTAAGCTTGTAGAGTGTAAGATTTATATGAAAATGTATTATTTATTTATCTGAAATTTCAGTCTTATAGAGGTTGTAATCTGTTTCATGTTTGAACACCATTAAAATAAAATATTAAGGCTTAATGTTCCGTTCATATAAGATTCTTCCATGCTCAAGGTGTGAATCCTAACCCGAAGTCAGACGTTTTGTTGAATATTTTTCCATTAAAAATGGAAGTTTAAAAATCGATTCACACACACACACACACACACACACACACACACAAAAGGCAATGATGATAAGACGTTGAATCGGTAAGACTACCGAATGAACAATTCTGAGCTCTTAAAAAAAAAAAAAAAAAAAAAAAAAAAAAACGATTTTTTTTTATTGAATATATTCGAGAATCGCGCGATGTAGTATCGCGATATATCGCCGAATCGATTTTTTTAACACCCCTAATATATATATATATATATATATATATATATATATCAGTATCATGAATGGTGACGTAATTGCAGAAGTTAGGTTAACATTTCACAACAACTGTTTTTTTTTCTTGTGTTTTCTTGTGTGCTTTGCTTTCATTTCATTATTGATAGTTCTGATAACTGGTTCTGATATTGCGGACCAATCTTTGAGTAGCACTCTCAAAAATACCTTACGAGAGAAAATTTCTATTCACATTCTTACTGATTAAATCTGCATTTAGAGCTTCTCCCACACTTATGTTATACTTATTGGTACAATCGTACACCACACATAGTGATATTTTTGCTGTAGATGAAGAAAACAACGTGGGGAATAAATGTATGCAGCGGAAAAGTCAATGTACAGCATTCAACTTAATGTTAATGTGGCTGGCAAAGCAAGATGGCCGCCGCCGGCGTCACTTATCGCTTCAGCATGAGCACCCCAGGTTATTTATTACGTCCGTGCTGTACCAGCCTGCGAATCCACCGTCTGACCGTAGTCTATTAGAAGCTTTGAGCTGGGACACCATGGTAGCGTTTTTATTTCATTTTCTTAACTCAAGAACTATGGTTCAACACACGCATTCAGGTTTGCTAGCATCAGGCTAGCATCACGTTTACAGCAGGCGACTTCAGTGACGTGTGCGTGCTTCTCTCGCTGAGCACATATGTATATTAATACTGGATTAAGCGTGTGCATGGTGATGTAATGAGTAGGGATGTAACAATATCCAAACATGATACGATATTATCATGATATGAAACGCACGATACGGTAATTATCACGATATTGTGGGGAGGTTGGCGATATTTAACTAAGGTCACAATATTGTAAAATAATAATAATAATAATAATACACCATATAAAAGCAAATATTGTGTTTTTGTACATAACAGCAATGCATATAAACCACCTACAATCTATAATAAAAAAATATTGAGGCGCTTACATGTTTTTTTTTTTTTTTTTTTTTTTTTTTTTTTTTTTTTTTTTTTTTTTTTTTTTTTTTTTTTCTTTTTTTTTGAAGAGCTCAGAATTGTTCATTCGGTAGTCTTACCGATTCAACGTCTTGTCATCATTGCTCTTTTCCTTTTTTTTTTTTTTTTTTTTTTTTTTTTTTTTTTTTTTGTGTGTGTGTATGTGTGCGTGCGTTTGCGTGCGTGCGTTTGCGTGCGTGCGTGCGTTTGCGTGTGTGCGTTTGCGTGCGTTTGCGTGCGTGCGTGCAAATACGTATAAATTTATACTCATTCATTCACCTAAAACCTTATAAATATCCCATTACCCTTCGCCTTAACCAGGTACTTCAGAATCTTGCCAGAGTCGTGAGATTTAAATGGTCAGGAGACCAGAGAAAAGGTCAGAAAAAAAAGAAATAAAGAGAAAAGAAAGGTAAATCAAAGTGACATCCAGCACCGACCAAACACTTCCTGCCTTCCCCATGATTACAAAATCAAAGTCTTACGCCAACCCCGGAAGCCTCTAAATTCCAGCAAATTTAGCGAGATCTCAAGAGCCCAGAGGAAAAACTAAAGAGAGGAAGGAGGGAAGGATCGATAAGGCAGAGTGAGATCAATAGAAGCCAGTACATCCAATCCATCAAAGTGAAGTCCAGCACCAACAAGACCCCTCCTGCGTGGTTACAAAACCGGAGTCTTATGCCAACCCCAGAAACCTCATACTTCTAATAAATTAAGATCTCAAGTGACCAGAGGAAAAACTAAAGAGAGGAAGGAGGGAAGGATAGATAAAGAAAAGTGAGAACCACAGACACCAGCACCAACTGATTCAAGGGGCTGTGGGAGGGAGAGGGTACTTCTGTTGAGTTTCAGTAGATGCTGGTGCGACGGATCTGGCATGCATAAGGACCACCACCAAAGAGAGAAGCCGTCAACCGCGGTCCAGCAAAGCGAGCACCCCCCCCCCCCCCCCCACCCCCCCCGGAATCCCCAGGCCGCGGCAGCACCAAGGCCACCCCCAAGCCACCCGAGCGGACACCGGTCAGCGAGCCGACCCAGATACCCGGAACACCCCCGCCCCAGCCCCGGCCCACACCCCCGAGCCCAAGGCCGCAGAACGAGGCCCAGCGGGCCCCCACAGCGCCCCACCGGTCCCCAGCCCCCATCCCCCCACGACCCCCCCGCACCCCACCCAAACCCGCCATCCACCACGACCCAGGCCCCACCACCCCCGACCCCCAAACCCCCGAACACACCCCGACCCCCAGCACCCAACCCCCCACCCACCCATACCTCCACCCCCCCCCCAAACAAGCCGCCCCCCCCCGACGGCCGCCACCCCCCCCCCCGCGAACCCGGCCCCCCGCGAGAACCCCCCACCCCCCCCCGGAAACCGGCACCGGGCAGCAGCGCAGAGAGGGAAGATGTGCCCACCCCACCTCCAGCCGCGCGAGATTTGCACCGCGGCGGGAGGGGGGAAGCAGAGGAGGAAGCACCAGGGGAGAAGGCGGGACACCAGAACACCGAGCCCGGTGGGGAGAGGCCCCGGTCGTCACGCCAGAGTACAAGTGACACCTAACCCTGTTACTGAGTCCGCCAGCTCGCCGACTGGCGAGCTCTACCCTTACACCGTGAATGTGGCCCCACCCAGTGTATATACAAGTGTGTGCGTGTGGTGCATTAAAATTGGGAGCAGGTGAGTCGGAGCAGAGGGAAAAAATTTCCCCTACTCCGACACACCCGTATCCCCCCCCAAAAAATGAATATGTATATGTGTGGTGCATTAAAAAAGGGAATGGAGGGACAAAGTGGTGGGGCAGGGACACAAATGGGGGGGACCACAGCGCTGCCAGGCACTGCAGTCCATCCCCTCTGATGGCTCCCCGCCCCAACTCACCCCTCCCCTTGGACGTGAGGTGCATTAAAATTGGAGGGGAGTTGAAGGGTGAAGACGGTGTTTCCACCCTTCCCCACCCCACCAAGAAATGTGTTGTGTGCCCTATGTGTATATTTACAAAGTGTATAGTGCAAGCTAGTGAAGTGAGTAAGAGGAGCGACCAGCGGGGCCTCACCCAACCCGGCGGGTGTAGGTGGCACGCCCGCCCCCCAGCACCCCCACCCCCCGCCGCCCCCCACCTCATCCACCCGGCACCACAATGGGCGGACAGCCAGCGCAGCAGGGCTACCGGACAGCCCACCAGCCACCGGGGCCCGCCCGGGGCACCAGGAGTTATACCGGAGCGGGGCAGGCCCCAAACCCTCGCCCGGCCCCCGGAGCCCGACGCCCGGGCCGGGGAGGGAGCCCCAGGCCCAGGGAGAGGGAGGGGGAGGGGCCGCAGGGCAGACAGGGAAGGGGGGGGGGGGGGCGGGGGAAGCGGGGAGAAGACGACAAGAAGGCGAAAGGGCGGCTGCAGGGCAGGAGGCGGGGGGGGAGAGGAGGAGGGAGGGCGACAAGGGAAAAGGGACCGGGAGGCAGAGGAGGATGGGCGGGAGGAGGCGAGGAGGGAGAGGCGACGGGGGGGAGGAAGGGGGAGGGGAGAGGGAACCACGGGGCACACCGGAGGCCCACCCACCCCGAACCGCGCCGCCGGGCACGGAGCAGCGGACCGCGCCGGGACGGCACCGCCCCGGGCACCAGGGGAAGCACCCCAACACCGCACCCCACAGGGGGCCCAGGGAGCGGCCAAGACGCAACCGCCACCGAGCAGACAACGGGGGGGGGGGGGGGGGGGGGGGCAGAACCACCCCCGCCCGACCACAGGGGACGGCGTCAAGAAAATTGACTAATTAGCATGCAGTAACACCAAGTGTTGATGCTTAGTGCCCACTAGAAATAGATCTTAAGGAGTTATTGAGTATAGTGTCGTATAGTGTGGTATGCTCGAGCCCACTAGCAGCAACTAGGTTCCTGACTATATAAAAATAAAAACAATCAGATACAAAATACCAAATACAGGAGCAGCGAAAACAGAAGTTGTAACGATGTGGTGGCTCTCGTTAACAGGCAGAATCTTGGCAGGATTAAGTTGCCAAATTGAGATTAAAATATTCTATGTACATAGACCATATTTGTTTAAATCTTGATACTTGATTTTTATTTAAGGCAGAGATTTTTTCCATTGAGATATAATTTATTAGTAAGTTTAACCAGTGGTCGATATTTAGAGATTGTTTATTTTTCCAATTGACAAGGATTATTTTTTTAGCAATAGTAAGGGCTATAAATATAGATTGAGATTGTTTACATGGTCGCTCAGTTATTGTTAAGTCACCTAGTAAACACAGTCTTGGAGATAAAGGAAGCCTACAGTTTAATATATCAGCGAGCTTTTCCAAGATTTTAGTCCAGAAATGCAGCACTGGAGTACATGACCATAAAGCATGAAGATAAGTATCGGCAGTGTTTTGTGAGCACTGGAGACAAATGTCGGAGTCAGAGAGTCCCATTTTTTTCATCATATATTGTGTAATATATGTTCTATGAAGTATCTTATATTGGATAAGTTGCAAATTTGTCTGTTTGGTCATTTTAAATACATTTTCACAGATTTGGGTCCAAAAGTCTGGTTCCGGAACTATAGACAAGTCTTTTTCCCATTTTAAAGTCGGTAAATACGTTTTATTTGTGTATAAAAATAACTTATATATTTTTGATATTTTCTTTATTGTTGTTGGAGAAAGCTTTATAATATCTTTAGCTAAGACAGGCAGTTGGAGCGTATCTTGAAGTGTTGGGATTTGTTTCTTAACCATATTTTTAACTTGCAGATAATGTAAGAAATTTCCCTTTTTTATTTCATATTTCTGGACCAAGTTTGTATATGATATAAACTTATTATCTGAGAAAAGATGATGAAGGTGTGTAATTCCTTTCTGCTCCCATAGGCTTAAATGGAACGACTGATTATTAAGTTGAAAGTCGGGGTTATGCCAAATGGGAGAGAGCCCACAGGGCGCCAATTGGGAGTTTGTAATTTCTAATGCCTTCCACCAGGCAGTCAGGGTGGCGGCTATCATTGGGTTTTTAAAACAATTATGTCGTCTTATTGATTTTGTAATAAAGAGTAAATCTGACAGTCTAAGATTATTACAATCCTTCTGCTCCAATTCCAACCAACAGTTAGTATCTCTGTTGGGTTGTGTCCATAGCACAAGATATTGTAGTTGATTAGCTAGATAATAGTACATAAAGTTTGGTGCCTCTAAACCTCCTTTAGATTTACTTTCCTGGCGCTTACATGTTAATGCACGCAAACATTGAGCTCCTCCACATATTGACTCGGTTCACAGGCATATTACGTTCCCCTTCATCTGACAATTAGTTTTGATTTTAAACATAAAAGGGACAGAACATCCCTAATGAAAATTAAATTGCACTACAAAACTAGCCACCAGAGGGTGCTAGAACTACACAAATAGAAATCAACCTGACTTTTTTTAAACAGGTGTTCCTTTTAAATATCGTGAACATGACGACGACGATATTGTGGCAGTTTTAATATCACAATATCACAATATTGCCGTTATCGTTACATCCCTAGTGATAAGCAGAGCTTCCATACTATATGCAAGTCCGTGGATGAGCGGCGCTCGGCGAAACAGATTTTTTGGATCAAAATATGTATTTGTCAAGCGGAAGGCTGATAGTTCGTTCTTTGCACTTTGAGAAGTACCTGAACGCTCAAGGGCGATTTTTAGAAGTGCTGGAGCTCCGTACCGGTGTGTTCCGGCCCACTTAAAACACTGATAAGCAAGATTATAAATAGCTTTTATTGCACTTATTTCAATTATGTGGACTGTTATGCTGTAGTACCTGTGTTTGATTTGAGGATGGTTGTTTATTTGCTTACTGTCAACTTGTTTTACTCTTGCCCACACGAAATACAATTAATTAAAAACAAGCTAAACTAAAACAAAAAATTAAACGAATAAAAATTAAACTAAAATGAAGCATTAAAAATTAGGGGTGTCAGGCGATTAAAATTTTTAAATCGTAATTAATCACGTGCCTTCATGCGGGCCTATTTTTCTAAGTTTTCATAATTGTAAACAGAAACATAAAAAATGTTTAATAGATAAATGGCTTCATCTTTCAGTCAGTGATACAGTCATTTCATAATTCATAACATTGAGTTAAAATTAAAAAGATGTACTGTACTGTAAAAAAACGAGTGTGATTTGTTTTGAGGTCATTTTTTTGTGCCAATAGATGGCATAATTGCATTTGTGAGATGTTGGTGACAGCTCAGTGCATTTTTCTTTTCATATTAAGAGCTTATCTATCTTTAATATGAAGCAACTTGTGAAGTTATGCACATTTTTAAAATTGTAATACAACTTAGTAGTCTTTAAATTCATCCATCCATCCATTTTCTTGACCGCTTATTCCTCACAAGGGTCACGGGGGGTGCTGGCGCCAATCTCAGCTGGCTCTGGGCAGTAGGCTGGGGACACCCTGGACTGGTTGCCAGCCAATCGCAGGGCACACAGAGACGAACAACCATTTACGCTCACGAGCACACCTAGGGACAATTCGGAGCGCCCAATTAACCTGCCATGCATGTCTTTGGAATGTGGGAGGAGACCGGAGTACCCAGAGAAGAAACACGCGGGCACGGGGAGAACATGCAAACTCCACCCAGGAAGGCCGGAGCCTGGACTCCAAACGGAGTCCTCAGAACTGGGAGGCGGACGTGCTAACAACTAGACCTCTTTAAATTCATTACTGCTAAATTTTGATGTGGACATGTCTACTGCTTTGCGACTGGAAACCCCCCAGTACATTCTTTCTAAGTAAGGGGTGGTCATTACTTGCGCGTTATAAAAATTAATGGTGTTAACATTAAATTAACTCAAAATTAACATACCCGTGGGCATGGTGGATGAATTGAATGAATGAATGTTAGTGATGGTGTTTGTTCCGAGATTACCACCTGCTCGGACAGATCTGAGAAAACATGCGGAGAAGGTAGAATTCTGAAGGAATCGTATTTATTCTTACTGTAGCAGCTTGTGATTGTGTGACGGAGATGTCTTTCATCTGCGAGCCTGCATGCCAGTCTGAATGAGGCCCTCCCGCAGACGTATAATAGGGCTTTATCGGACCCTTTGACAAATGATGAGAAGCAGCTGCAAAACTGCAGGAGAGCCAACCTCCCTCTGGTAAAGAAAACTCGCTGAGAGGAGGGAACGGAATCAAAGAGAAGATGCGTTTCTTATGAGCAACTCGTTTTAATACAAAGCTATGATAATTATTTGCCAAATTGAAGTGAATACGTTTGCTCTGGAAGCTCAGGTTGTGTTGACGCAATAATTGCAGTATAGTTGGTCATATGCAATCATCATTTTCATCGTTATTTATTTATTTAGTTTAGTCATTTACTTTAGTGCAAACTACTTTGTTGGTCACATGAAATATTCTAATTTTGTGAAACACTGATTTTTTTTTTTTACTTTTGTGTTTTTCTGACATAAATTATCATCACAATCAAAACAAATAAATAATTGAAATATTTCACTTTGTGTGTGATGAACTAATATAACAAATTAGGGATTTAACGATACCGGCAATATCGTGATATTGTGACATTAAAACTGCAACGATATTGTCATCGTCATGTTCACGATATTTAAAAGCTACACATCTGTTAAAAAAAGTTAAGTTGATTTCTATTTGTGCAGTTATAGCACCCTCTGGTGGCTAGTTTTTTTAGTGCAGTTTAATTTTTATTAGGTATGTTTTGGCCCTTCTATGTTTAAAATACACTAATTGTCAGATGAAGGGGATTGTAAAATGCTTGGAAGAGAGTCAATACATGGAGGAACTCGATATGGGCTTGCATTAGCGATTATGTGCCTCAATATTTTTTAGGGTAATATTTTTTTTAGTATGAGATAAAAAAAAATTACAATATTGTGACCTTTTTTATATATCACCAACCTCCCCACAATATATAATTATTATTATATTATTATAATTATCGTATCGTGATATTTGGATATCATTACAACCCTGTAACAAATATAACAAATTATTGAAATAAATGGACTTTTCCTCAATATTCTAATTTTCTGACCAGAACCTGCACTACTTTATTTCATAAGATGCATTATAAATTATGAATATGCTAAATATTGTTGTCAGCACTTGTCTGTGTCTCGCTCGCTTAAAACACGGAAATACATTTTTATTGCATATGAAAGCTGACGTTTATGAAGTCATCCTCCGTGAAATGCATCAGAACGTGGCACAATTCTGGCTTCGAAATGCTAAAAATTACTCCAAAAAATTGAAAGACATTCATTTTGCAACTCCTCTGAGGTTGGCGGGTGAAAGGTTAAGCTTTGCATAAGACACATGTGCAGCCATTGAGCCATTTTTCTTGAGTTGATTGGCCGTATAGCCACCATGATGTGGACAGGTACTTGAAGAATGAGTAGCCAGTCTATGTCACAAAGGTGCCAAAATCTGAGCCGCTCGTTTTGCAAGCCTTTTGTCTTTTATTGGCTATTGCAAACAATCAACAAACTACATAATGTAACTTAAACCATGTCACAGACTATCTTTGACCAATGTTGTGCATAAAACACTGGAAAGAAAATAAAGTCGGGGCACATTGTTCTTCAAAAAGATTTAATTGTACTGCACATTGCACAGCTTCCGAAGCATTTAATTTTGAAATGTTCCAGTGTAGCATTCCTGTGGGGAGTTTGTATGTTCTCAATTATTGAAAAGAAACTATTACAACATCAATATCGAGTTTCAGGATCCTCTCCAAAGTAGCTGTTACTTTTAGTAACAGCATAACAAAACAGATGTTGAGGCCGCGACCCCCCACAGACCACAAAGTCATGGTCATTCACTGTTGGTTTGGCCCATATTTGAGGCGTGGTGGGTTTGAGCTCGCAGAGGGGTTGCTTGAAGTAATGATGGGGGATGGGACTTGTGAACAGGACACCTACTTGGTGCGGTGAATAGTCGCATACCTTGCTGACTGCTGAAATGCCAAAAACAAAAAACAAAACAAAAACAAAAAAAACAATGCACCGATGATTGGCAAATAGCATCTGCCATTTCCCGCCACAATTTACCCAGTAGTTTGCTTTTGGCCGACTTTGATGCTTATTTATCTGTTTGTAACTTCTACGTGAAAGAGAAGCTGAACTTATTTCATCCTGAAAAGTGATTTTGTCACAGCAGCAAACACAACAACGCTACATTTAGCCTTAATCCCTTTACGCTCACTCATGTTGTTTTTAAATGCCAGCAAGGCCAATAATTCCCATTGAAAGACAAAGTTTTGTAAGGTTTTGAATGAATGCTGCAATGACCTGATGACTTTGAAAAGCTAGAGTAGAATGTGCTGTTGCTGGTTGAGAACCAGAGAATGTGCAGTGAGTGGGAGAAGAAATTTATATTTCACAACAATCTGGCAAAAACAAACAAAAAACAACAACAACTGTCAGTTTGTATTGCAAATGATTAGATCGCTATTTATATAACTTCTCACTACTGGATAATTGGTTGGGATAATCTTTGATAGACATCAGACAACCACCCGCTATGTCCAGCTGATTTAGGGTGAGAGACGGGTTATACCGTGGATGGGTTGCCAGTCAATCACAGACATGCTTGCTCGGATTGGTTAATGTAGAGCACTGGGAGAATTCTCAGCCTTAAAGGATCATTGTGGAGTTTGTCACTTTTTTACTCATGACTGCCACCTTTGGCCTAAAGCATAACTGCAGCCTCTGTTTTAATCCTCTTTGTTTCTTAACAACGTTCATGGGTCGATGTGACCCGTTCTATTGTTTAATCATCACAAATATCACATAGCGTAATGCAATATTTTTAATATTTAAAAAACAGAAATTAAATAATGAAGGCAGGCATGCAAAGTTGAACATAAGTTTTTTTGTTGTTATTTTATTTTTATTTTTTTTTTAAAGATTTTCCAAATGGGTCAATTTGACCCGCAACATAACAGGAGTGTTAAGTTTGTTGCATGGTGGCACCACTCTAACCCTCCCTCAACAAAGAAACTGAAGGGAAGATGAAAGCTGATAGGCACAGTTTGAGTTAAAAAGTGATTTGGGCATTGATGGACCATGCATGTACAGAAAAATATTGTTGAATTTTCAGGAAAAGTTCAGGATTTTAGGGATGATTATAAAGCCACCCATAGGTTTTAGTAGGGTGACCATATTCCCATTTCCAACGAGACACTTGCCTGCCTTGAAATTGTGGTACCAGTCACAGTTACACAGTGTACTTCACCTTCTATTAGTCATTCAATGCCAATCGGACATTTTCACAAATTTATAAAAACCACAGACGCCCGAACAGAATGTAGGAAAATGGTCTGTCCTGTTGGGTCACTCTATTTTAGAGGAATATTTTTGCCAGGTGCTTTCGCCCTTCATGGGTTAAAGGGGAAGTCAACCCAAGTATGTTCTTGACACTAATGTTACATGCTCCCCCACTAGTCTAAAAATGGTATTCTGATCAGTATTACATTTATGAAATCCACCTGTTTTTATCCATGCCAGGAGGCGGCCATTTTGCCACTTGGTGATGACTGAAGATGACATCATAGTTGCGCAGGGCTCATGTAACAACCAATCATGGTTTTCAGAGTTTGGTCAAGTGACATTCGCAACCCGAGCCATAATTGCTCATTTTCTGAGCCCTAATTAGCAGTGATGTCATTTTCAGTCGACAGCAAGCGGCAAAATGGCCGCCTTCAGAGAGAAATGGGTGGATTTTTCTGCTTCATTTCCGCAATATTGTCAGAATATTGTGTTTAGAGTAGTGGGGCTGTATAGAACATGTTATTGTAAAGAAAATATTTGGGTTGACTTTTCCTTTGAAGTGCTTGAGGCAAAATCCTTACCATTACCTCAGTAAGACGGATTGCGATTACTCAATGTATTTTGGTCATCAGTGTTATTGGTGTGCCGAAATAGAAAAGTAAAACGTTTTAGCCACATTTTCCTCATGTAACAATTCATAAGAATGAACACATTGGTCCAACAACATTGTAGATCAACTAAAGTACAAGATCCAAGGTTACGTCAACCCTGTTAGTCACAGAGACACTCCACAATAAGGTCAAAACTGTGAAGTAAAACAAATATTAACTGATGCTTTAGTAGATTGTTAATATTATTTCCTGACCTACAACAATATAGACATTTATGTCAGGTAAATGAAACAAATCTCTGAGGTTGAAAGTGATTCTTTTGACTGAGTAATGTGGCTTTTGGTTCATCTGGCGGATTTTGGTCCTGTCGAAGCCATAATGGTTGTACCCCACTGAGGACTATAGGGTGCCTGTGCCTCCCGCACTCATAAGGAGCTCCTCTAAAGTCTGTGTAGTTTCAGGTTGAGCAAATCCTCCCCTCAAACAATGCTGCTGCGCTTGGCTAACGTATTGTTTGGCCTGTGGGAACCAACTTCCTATATTAAGAAACTGGGGAGAGGGAGTGAGCAAATGTCTGCTCGTTCTGCCACTTTCCTCAGACATAATAGGCTTCTTAGAGTGATGAAAGACAGTGGGAGAAAGATGCACAGTCTTCACACTTCACTGCTTCCCTCTCTCGAGTCCCTCCGTCTTCCTCTATAACGTTTTCCTTCCCCTCCAGCACACACACTTTTCTTCCAAAAGGGACTCTTTTGAAACGGGCTATGAAGAGGGCGATCAAAGGTGGCCAGATGCCACACACAGTATTGCCAATACAGCCACTGTACATGAACACGCACACCCACACACCTTTCACACACTTCCAACGGCCAAAGAGTTTTTCAAACGATTAAATCTTTTTGTGCACATAAAGATGATAGGGCTATTTTTGTCTCGATTTTGCACCCAAGTATCTTATTATGCCCTATAGCAGGGGTGTCCAAACCTTTTCATATGAGGGCTACATACAGAAAATCAGGACGCAAGGGCCACATACAGTAATGTTATGAAGAGAAATTGTGTTTAGTCCTAAAAATGCTTTTGCATATTTAGAAACATGCTACAGTATATAAACAAATCTATTTGTAATATGGCAGTCGGGTTATTATACTGCGATTGGCTGGCAACCAGTCCAGGGTGTCCCCCGCCTACTGCCCAGTGCCAGCTGAGATTGGCGCCAGCACCCCCCGCGACCCTTGTGAGGAATAAGCGGTCAAGAAAATGGATGGATGGATGGGTTATTATAGTTTTGGAATTTTTCATTTTAGTTAGTTTTTATTAGTTTTCAGTGTGGTTCTGTTAATTTTTATTAGGTTAGTTCTTTAAAAAAAATTTAATTTTAGTATAGTTTGTAGAGGTGTGCAAAATTTCCGATTCTTAGATTATTCACGATTCGGCCGTGGAACAATCGAGAACGATTCACAAACGTCCAAATTCCGATTATATAAATATGCCAAGGGAAGCGAAACGAGCGAAAAGTACGCGGAACTGAAACGCAGTAGCGCGCGCGGTCTTCGGGACGCTTTTTGGGACGGACCGAGAGTACACATCCACAACTCACGCCTCGAGATTCAAAACAACAACAAGCATGGCTGAGCTGACCAACCCACCTCTTCATGACATCAGACCTGCTCCGAAAAGGCAAACAACTTGAGGCGGAAGTATCAGCTAGCTGGCTGCAGTGCGTCGGTTAGCGTTCTCCAGGGCGCCGCGCAGTGATACGAACGAACGAACAGAAAAGTAGTGGCTGGCGGTAATGGCGTCTGACTTTATTCAGAAAAGAGTATTGTGGTGGAAATGTATCACGCTTTTGAAAACAAATTTTTTTTAGAAGAAAAACGCTTTATTTCCGAGACCCCAGCCAGCTTGCTGGACTATTTTATTTTTTATTTTCTTCTCGTCCAACGTCGAACCAGAACTGGTGTCACCGAACGCTGTCAGAAAGAAGTCAGTGCTGATCGCACACACGGGAGGTGAGGATCAAATTGAGATTCATGTTAAAAAAGCCGAACGATCCCATTAATGTTTACACGTTCATGTTTACACAAGTTAAAAAGCAGAAAAGCACTTGAGGTTTTTTTTTTTTTTTGTACCTCTGAGAAACTTTAATGTTTACATGTTCATCTTTACACAACTTAAAAAGCAGGAAAGCACTTCTTTTTTTTTTTTAGGCATTTGTATTGAAGTAGTAGTTCACATTGTCTTTCATTTATACCTCAATGCACTTTTGAGTGGATAAAAATAATATATTTTTGCTCAATGCTATGTTTTATTCTGTTGAAGACTGAATATACTTAAAAGCTGTTGTTACAGAATGAGGACTTGAGTATTTTATTTACTGTTTTGAACTGTTAACTTGATACTGAAATAGTAGTTTATGTAGGCCTGAGAGGACTTTTGTACTATTTTTGTAACTAATGTACGAAACATTAAAAGCACAAAAATACATTGTTTTTTTTCTGCTGCCTGGGGGGGGAAATCAATAATCGTTTTATAATCGAATCGTAGCCTCTGAATCGTAATCGCAATCGAATCGTGAGGTGCCCCAAGATTCCCACCTCTAATAGTTTGTTAGTTTCAGTATTAGTATTAGTTTAAAAAATGTGTATTACTTGTGTGCAATATTTAAAAAACAACATGGGAGCAACGTCATCTGAAGGTGCTTTTCTATTGGCTGCTGCTAGATGACATCACTTCTGTGTGACACACTTTCAAACGTCATTATTCAGGTTGATATCAAAATATATCTACTAAAAATCACATTTAAAATCATCCCCAAAGGCTCATGCATTAAATTAATTACCAAAGACTAAAACGAAGGACATGTTTGCTGTAATTATAGTTAGTTTTAGTTAGTTTTGTAAACATAAAATGTAGTTTCAGTTAGGTTACATTTTTTTTAAAAGCATTTTTGTTTGTATTTTATTTCGGTAACAATATTATTTTTTGAATTTTAGTCTTTTAGTTTTTTTCATTAGTTTTAGTTAACTAAAATAACCTTCAATGGCACCTGTTTTTCGATACTCTCCCTTCTTACTTTGACCATCTCCAAACATTTTTGTTTTGTTTATTTGATTTGAACTAAGTCAAATGCCATTTTTAGCACATGTCGCGGGCCACTGAAAAATGGACGGCGGGCCGCAAATGGCCCCCGGGCCGTAGTATGGACACCACTGGCCTATAGCATTATCCTTTGGTCTGAAGTGTGTTAAGAGTGGTTTTGTCTCAATAATAATGTCAGAAACGGGTCAGGGCTGATCATCTTAAATAAACGTGACAAATATTAGTGCGTGTGAGGAAGGTCGACTACTCAACCATTCCATTTGACTACGTGGACTGCAATTTGAACTTCAGTAAATAAAATATGTTCTAGACCAGTGGTGTCAAACATACGGCCCGCGGGCCGGATCAGGCCCGCAAAAGGGTTTAATCTGGCCCGCAAGATGATTTTGTAAAGTAAAGAAAAATTGTAATCTTAGAACTATTAATCAGCCGGCCACAATCAAAACATATAAATTTGTAATTTCACAAGCAGTCTTCAGACGAGCAATGCAACTTGTACTCGGAATCGTCCTGGATGTCATTATTTTACACACAATTTAAAGTTACGGTTTGTTTAAAAACATTTTTTTTTTTAATCATAGACCGACATAAATGTGTTAAATACGACACAAATTCAATTTCTGATAACACAAATACATATGACAAGGATTAACACCCTTATAATGTCATTACCTGCACCACACAATGCATTCTGGGAACAATATATATGCAAAACAACTAGATTTAACACGTCCAGAACTCATCCAGGCAAAGTGTTGCCGCGTTCCATTTTTTGGAACAATATGCTTACAGTCGAGCTCCGTAATTTAGGGATGGCCAACAAATAGCGAAAATCTGAGTATCTCATTCACTCCCAGCCATTTTCACAGAAGCAATCCCCTTTACTCCTGGCAATTTTACTGGATTTTGACTGATTTTGCAAGGCCCACAGAATATTGTGTTCTATTGCTATAAAAACATGGAAGTTGCCAAAAGAAAGATTAAAGCCTCTTCTTTCATCAGGAGCAAAAAAAAGTAAATTTCTATCTGTTTCCGTTTGGCAGCAATTAGCATTAAAATGCAGCTAAGTTTTAATTATTCACAAATCTATTTGGAATTCTGAGCAATTGAACTTTTTTTCAACATGGCCCTGGTTTATCGGCTTTGCTCTGCTGCCACCTGCCTTCTTCAGCCGTTCTTTGCAGTTGAGAGGCTGCATCAAAGCCTTCTGTATTCTCTAGCTAGAATAAAACAAAAAACGTATAAATACGTCTTTGGGACACTTAAAACATTTAAAATAGAACGTATTTAAACGTTTTGGGCAGCAAATGAGCAATAGTTTTTAAGTTATATATCATTATTTTACGGATCTGGCCCACTTGGCATTATATTTTCCCCAATGCGGCCCCTGAGCTGATATGAGTTTGACACCCCTGTTCTAGACAAAGTCTTTTCTTGCCGACTCCTGTCACGTGAGTTGTGGAATTTGGACCAAAAAAGCAGAAAGGACACAGAAGTTAAAAAACAGCAAGTCTTCCATCCATCCATTTTCTTGACCACTTATAGCTCACAAGGGTCGCGGGGGGTGCTGGCGCCTATCTCAGCTGGCTCTGGGCAGTAGGCGGGGGACACCCCGGACTGGTCGCCAGCCAATCGCAGGGCACACAGAGACCAACAACCATCCACACTCACAAGCACACCTAAGGACAATTCGAAGCGCCCAATTAACCTGCCATGCATGTCTTTGGAATGTGGGAGGAGACCGGAGTACCCGGAGAAGACCCACAAAGGCACAGGGAGAACATGCAAACTCCACCCAGGAAGGATGGAGCCTGGACTCAAACCCGAGTCCTCAGAAATGGGAGGGACGTGCTAACCACTCGACCACCGTGCCGCCACAGCAAGTCTTTATAGCCAAAAAAACGTACAATAACAAAGAGCGGTGCTGGGGGCAGATGGCCTTGAGGAAAAACTTGACGAAGAAACCTTGACTATGAAAATTCAAATGAGAGAGCAGGTCTGGATGCAGGACACATGTTAGACGGCTTGCATGGAAGAAACCGCGACGTGCTGACAAAAGCCACTGACCAACTCTAGCTAGGCAGGGGTCAGCAACCTTTACTGTCAAAAGGGCCATCCATCCATCCATCCATCCATCCATCCATCCATCCATCCATCCATCCTTCCATCCTTCCATCCATCCATCCATCCATTTTCTGTACCGCTTATTCCTCACAAGGGTCGCGGGGGGTGCTGGCGCCCATCTCAGCTGGCTCCGGGCAGTAGGCGGGGGACACCCTGGACTGGTTGCCAGCCAATCGCAGGGCACACAGAGACAAACAACCATCCACGCACACAAGCACACCTTAGGACAATTCGGAGCACCCAATTAACCTGCCATGCATGTCTTTGGAATGTGGGAGAAGACCGGAGTACCCGGAGAAGACCCACGCGGGCACGGGGAGAACATGCAAACTCCACCCAGGAAGGCCGGAGCCTGGACTCGAACAAAAGGGCAATTTGAGGATAAATATAGAAGAAAAAAAATCTGTCTGGATCCGCAAAATATTTGAACATCATGATGAACGAAACAGTGTGTTTAGTCTAATCTACTAAGGCCCAAGTTCTAATTAGTGCTGCATCATAACAGAAAAATATGCAGCATCCAATACTTGGATATTCATTTTCTTCTACCTTTCGTCTTACGTTTTTGGAGTTTTTTTTCCCATGCCTTTTTTTCTATCAATATTCTGATTGCGTTTTTTTTTGTTTTTTTTTTGTTTTTTTTTGCGAGGTGGGGGGATTTTATGGGCATTTTATGGTCATTTTTCTGGATTTCTTCTTTTGTTTTTGGACAGTTTATAGCTGCATTTTAAATGTTTTCTTTTCTGCCTTTTATTTATTTTAAATTTTTTTAATTTATTTATTTTTTTATTTTCTGACTTTTTTATCAGGCAACTCCAAAGACATTTTATGGTAATTTTCGTCATTTCTTGAACATTTTATGGTTACTTTTTGAACATTTTCTTGTCTGCTTTGTCTTTTATTTATTTTTTTTTTTTAATTTTTTTAAATTAACTGACATTTTTGGCAGTTTCATGGAATTTTATGGCAAATTTCAGTTTTTCTGCTTCTTTTTCTGACTCTTTGGACATTTTTAGGTAATAAAAAAATAATAATAATAATCTAATGTCCTGCTTTTATGACAACTTAAAATGTGGACTGATTTTTTTTAAATATTTAATTATTCATTTTTTTTAAAAAAACAAAATCATTAATTCATTTAAAGAATATTTTAGCTGAAAAATAAAAAGAAATATGGAAAAAAAACAAAAAAACGCAGAGCTGCAGGTTGGAGACCCATGAGTTAGGGCATTGCTTAGTTCAATACGACAGAATAAGGCCTATAAAACAAAATACAACGGTACCTCAGAGATTGAACATAATTTGTTCCTGTGAAGTGTTAAAAGTCTGATTTGTTCAACCTCTGAAACATTTTTTTTTAACCCTAGGAAATAATGTAAATGTAATTATTCCGTTCCCAAACTCCAAAAACAGAAAATTTCTATTCCATGTCTCTCTCCACCAACATACCAGATTAATGAACAGGGCTGTTATCAGGCTCGTACTGTGCTTGCTGGTTAGCTGATCATTTGAGTCAGCTGTGTTGGAGGAGGGAGAAATAGAAAACAGGCAGGACAGTGGCTCTCAAGGACCAGGGTTCCCTATCCCTGCTCTAGTATGATATGAGATTTCTGCCTCGGGGGAGTTTGTTTTCAGCAGCTTCCAACAGTTCATCAGCTAAATAAAAGAAAGGCACGCGACATTAATTACACTCCTTCTTCGTCTGTTTAGGAATTATTTAGTAAAACAATATAAGATGCTCTGAAGAAAATTTGTGAATATTTCTAATATTGGCTTTAAAGATGCCCGCATGTATGTGCCATGATGTGACAACCAACTTTTGTAGCGCAATCCCAGATGCAGGGCCAGACATGATCAAAAATTCTGAAAAGAAATTAGTCACACCACGAGAACATCTTTTACGCAACATTCAAAAATGTTGCATTCATATCTGCTTCCATCTCAAAATCAAATAAAGTCCCTTGAACCAAGGACAGCTTTTGAAAAGAATTTAAACTAAGTTTGGAGTGATTTTTTTCTGGGGGCTGGTTGGGTTAGAATGAAGTGCCTTTTAAATAAAATATAACATTTTGTTTTATTCTTAGATAAGAGAGTTAAACTTCAAAGGTTAGCTATGTGGCGATGCAGGTCAACACTAATACAGGATGGCTTTTCACATTTACTAATACTTATAATAATTTTAAAAAATTCTATATATTATATTTACTATATTATATTTGTAACATTTGTTTTAAAAAATAAGAAAAGTAGATCTACTTGACTCGGACAGCACAGAAGCGAAGATTGTGAAGAAGGAAGGTGCAGCTAAGGTAATATTACAGTATATGTGTTGAGTAATTAATTGTGATTATTAAGTTGGTTCATGGCATACTACTGTGATTTCCCTTTTTTTTTTTTTTACTGTGAAAATTCACTAATAAAACTGTATGTAGATTTATGAGCACAACAGTGGAACTTCCAAAGTTAAACAGTTGTGTGTTTTTTTTCCTTTCCAAGACACTGGTAAAAATTTCTGGTTTGTTCTCTCATTTCAAATCCATTTTTCCCCAATGGAATGAACATATTATAGCCAATTAACTTATTCACTGCCAGTCATTATAGAAAATTTTTACATTTCCAATACTCACGTGATATTACATTCAATAATTATATATAAACCGAATCTACCAAATAACAGAATAGACTCCCTACTTTTTGTCCCGTCCCGTTCTTTTATAATTGACAGCAGAAAAATGTAGGTTTGCCAAAATACAGCCATTTCTCCCATGGACTCTGAAACTGTGTTTATTTCCTATCAAATGGGGCAATGATGTCATCTACCGGTGGTTGGGCATCAGTAAAGTTGTTTCCAAGTTTGATATTTACAGTGGAGCATGCTCAGATTCGCCCCCATTTAGCACCGCTCTAAAAAATACAATTGACAAGTATACTTGTCAAAGGCAGTGAATGAGTTAATTAATCCATTCAAGAGTCAAAGTTGTCACCATATCATCAAGAAACATTTTTTCAACTGCACAAACAGTATTTAAGATACGCTTACACCATTCTGTTAAAGATGTGGCACAGATGCACCTCACTCATCTAATTGTTTGGACATTAACTGACACATTAATGCAAATTTTATTCAACTAATATAAAAGACTCAGGGCGGCACGGTGGATAACTGGTTAGCACATCTGCCACCCAGTTCTGAGGACTCGGCTTTGAGTCCAGGCTCCAGCCTTCCTGGGTGGAGTTTGCATGTTCTCCCCGTGCCTGCGAGGGTCTTCTACGGGCACTCCGGTCTCCTCCCACATTCCAAAAAACATACATGGCAGATTAATTGGGCGCTCCGAATTGTCCCTAGGTGTGCTTGTGAGTGTGGATGGTTGTTTGTCTCTGTGTGCCCTGCGATTGGCTGGCAACCAGTCTGGGGTTGCCCAAGGCCAGCTGAGATAGGCTCCAGCACTCCCCGCGACCCTTGTGAGGAATAAGTGGTCAAGAAAATGGATGGATGGATAAAACACTCACCACTTTATTAGAAGTGACCATTTTAAGATGGCTTGCCAGTTCTTGGCTCGGCATCGACATTTGGTTTCCTTCTTGGATCAGTAACAGAAGAGCCAAACCTTTTGCACTTAAAAATCTGAACATGAAACATTCAATTCATGTAATGATCTACAATTTTTTTTCAAATGCTACGTTTCTGCTTTAATGGAAAAAAATGTCGCAATCTTTGCGTTCCCTCACAATCTTCCATGTGAACAAAAGCGACGTGTAAACAAAGTAGTGGAAAAATACATGCTCCATCCTAGTCGCTTTGGGAAAGCTTTCCCACTATTTTGTTTCATGTTTACAAACGTTCCATCCTCGTCGCTTTTGTTCACATGGAAGATGACCCGGAAGTGTTTACGGCGAAGCTAAGGTGACATGGTAAGCGAAAAAAAACAACTTTGCGTTCCCTCGCAAAACAACTTTGCGTTCAAACGCAAAGATTGAGTTCCCTTGCAAAGATTGCGAGCGAACGCAAAATGTTTTGCGAGGGAACGCAAAGTTGTTGTTTTTTTTTCTACCATGTCATCTTAGGGTCTCCGTACCATTGTGACCAACAATCGGTACAGCTCAGTTAAAAAAAGAAAAAAAAAAAAAAAAAAAGAAATATAAAAATCAGATACCAGTCCAGGGTGTCCCCCGCCTACTGCCCAGTGCCAGCTGAGATAGGCGCCAGCACCCCCTGCGACCCTTGTGAGGAATAAGTGGTCAAGAAAATGGATGGATGAAAATCAGATTGCCTACCCAGATAGCAAAATGTGGTTGAATCAACGTTGAAATATAGTTCGGCTTAAGTGTTGAATCTACGTTGAGATCTAAAGTTTAAATTATACAGAAAGCGCAAGGTTGATAAAATGTTGAGTCAACGTTTGCTTTCCAACCATATATCACTCAATATCAATGTCGTTTCAACCATAATCTAAATGAGAATCTACATGCATCTTTGGTTGATTTTACATTGAATTCTAACGTTTAAATTAAACAGAAAGCGCAGGGTTGATAAAATGTTGAGTCAACGTTTGCTTTTCAACCATAAATCACACAATATCAATGTCGTTTCAACCATCATCTAAATCAGAATCTACATGTATCTTTGGTTGATTTTACATTGAATTCTAACATTTAAATTATACAGAAAGTGCAAGGTTGATAAAATGTTGAGTCAACGTTTGCTTTGTAACCATATATCACACAATATCAATGTCGTTTCAACTATCATCTAAATCAGAACCTACATGCATTTTTATAGTGAATTAATGTGAGGAATAAATGTTTTAAGTTAATCATCATTTACATTGGAATTTACATCTAAATGTACATTATTATTATTACTATTATCATGCACATTAATATAGAACTACTTTTTTAAACTAACAAAAAATATTGGGTTAGTCCACTAGAAAAAAAAAAGTTACCGTATGTTTTTCACCTAGTGTTTCTGCAGATGTCTTACAACTTACTTGGATGTATTATTAGCTTGTTGTTTTCCTTAACCATACTTCCCCATATGTATGAAAATCTTAGGACAGAAAATATGTTTAATATTCAAACATTTATTAGAAATCAAAACACAGTACTTTGTAACTGAATTCTGGGGAGAATGGAGGCAAAGAAAATAACACCCGTTTGGTTTCTGCCTCAAATAATGTTTGTTTTTATTGTATTATTCTTTTTCTTGACAAAGGAATGAAATAAACATGAAATGAACTGTAGGAACATCAGTGTATAAAGCGGTAACCATTTCACTTTGACTGTACGTCAGTCCATAAAAAGACACACTAAATTTGACTTGCGTTCGCAGTTGCGTCCAAGGCACTAGCATTGCTTGGGATGCCACCGTTACGCTAATGAGCAAAACGCAGCCAATGCTTGACAGTAACACCAAAGTCCTGCTGAGTCAGTGTACGGTCAATCTGTCGAGCAGCAACTGAAAGACAAGATTACAAAAGAGAAGAGAGTTAGTATCCAATACAATTTATTGTTTTAGAAAAAAAGCTGTTCTGTTGTTACAGTAACTATCAGTAAGTATTAAGTACCACTTTTTGTTGAATTTGACAATGTTGGTAAATACATGCGATGTCAATATAAAAACCACTGTAGATTTATTTTAGTTAATTAGGACAATTACAGAATGTTGAATGTGCAATGTAACTAGCTACTAGCATGAAAGTGTGTCGTGTATAGTTAGGTACATTGTTTATTTTATTTTCTATTTTTACGACGACTTAAAGAGGGTAATGGTCAGAGGCCATTGTTCAAATTAATAGCACAAAAGGAAAATGAAGTCTGGTTATTTGGAACGTCGTTAACTCGCTGTCTAGCTGGTGAAATTTAGAAGCTTCGGAGCGAGGACAGCATAAAGATGAAAAGGTAAGGGGAGTAGCGGTGAAGAAAAAAAAAATACTGATTTTTACTGAGCTAAAGAAAATAATGTTGACATAATTTATTAGAAATGATTGACTTGTTTTGATAGCCACTGCTGTTGCAGGCAAACCTTGTGTTCCAATAAAATATTTTGCAAATATATCGAGTTGCGTATGCCTAAGCCAGGTCATGCTGCACCTCCACAAATAATGGTGCGACTAAATCCTGTGCTGTGCGAGCAACCAAAAATGTTACTCGCACCAGTGCTAGTAGTGGAAAAGTTAGTGTAGAGCCCTGGCCTGATGGAGTCCATCTTGACTGCAATATATTAATGAAAAGACAAAGATACATATACTAATTGCTGTTTTTGTGAAGTATCAATGATGGGGTTGTTTTTTTTTCATTGATTTCGGAATTGACCATTCTCTAATTAATAGATAAATAATGTCTATGTGGAGCCGCACTTTTAAAATGTGTCTTTTCTTAGTGTTTTTTTTTAAAAGCTTTTTCTGGGAATTTTCAGTCATTCAAAAATATTTTTGGACAATTCAAAACAATTTTTCAGTTATACAAAAATGTTTTCGGAGAGTCAAACCCTTATTACGAGGTTTCGGGTATTGGAAGGATTCTGACTCCATACCCCAGGTGGAGTGATTTTACACAACAAAAGAAAGCAGCTCAGAACATTCTGCTCAAAAACAACTCTGTGTTGTAATAAGTAGTTTACATAGGCGATAACTCACCAAACATACAGTCTTGCATCACTGTCTCCTTGAATGCCTTCTTGCCAATGCAACACTTGTCTTGCTTCCCTGCCCAGTTGTATTCATTTAACAGCCCAGGGCATTTGTCATCACAGTTGCCATCATCCGTCTGATTAGGTTGTCCGAATTGGTGCCTTCAACGACAGCCAGGTGATTAATCTATGAGAGACGACATTATTATTATTATTAATTTAATTTTTGCACTCAACTTTTGTTGATAGAATTCTCCCGATGCCTGAAGATTTTACTTTGAAGTAAATTACATAACCTTTACTAAATTTTGCAATATTCATATACATCACCCCCTCTCCACCCCCCAGATGACTAATTAAATAACTAAATGACTAAAACTGAAAATAAAAATAATACATTTGTATTTCATTTTTGAATTGTATATTTTTCATCCGTTTTTACTTTCACTTTTAGTAATTTACTTATTTATTTAGTCATTTATTTATTTAGGCATTTATTTATTTTGAATTTTGGCAGTTTTGGTCCTCCATAATTATGCCTTACAAATTGGAAAAAAAAAAGAAAAAAAAAAGTGTGCTAAGATTTATGATGATTTGGTTCTACAACAGTGACCTTTGAAAAACTTACCAACTACGAATACAGTATTTCCCTTTCTTCCGGTTGGTCCCCAAGCACCGCAAAAAGGGTTGCCTGAAACAAACAGAAGACCCTGTTCAACATTTTTTTTTCACAATGTGATTGTGTTCTTTCATAATCATAGTAGTTATTATTACTCACAAGTTAAATTAACAATGGGTCTAGGTACCTGTTGTAGAGCTGTAATTGTGTTTGTAGTCTTGAAAAAGTGAGTTGTGCACCTAAACAATATCAACAACACAGCATGTAAGTTTCAAACTTACTGTACAAGTCAGCAATGTGTTACCGCAATAATATCATCACAATCATGTAGTACAGTGCGCAGAATCATTTACCTGTCTTGCGCTACTCCTCAGAATGGATTTTGTGGACAGAACATTTTGAAGAAACACTCAGAGCCTGAAACCTGAGCACAACCGATATTCTATTAATTATTATGTTATCTTATATTATGAATTCTGAAAACATACCAACATTACCTTAAAAAAATTTGCACTTTGCCCTCTTCCTCCTTATAGGTAAGACAGACCTCTGCATGTTCTCCTTCCCCATTAAACCTGTGCCAAGTTATATTCTCTGTCACTAATTTCAACATTTGGATGTGGTGAAAGGTAGTTCACCTAAGCTTTCTTCAGATTCTTAGAAATGAATATTTTGAGTGTTTGTTCACTTGTTTACTTACCAAAGAGGTTCACCAAGCTCTGGCCAAGGTACAACATGCCGTCTTAGTTTGAATAAGTAGTAAATTACTAATTAGCCATCTGGTTTCGAAGACGCTGGCACCACCTGTACGCCATGTGACTCGTCAAAACAGCACAAGTTACCTGTACATCAACAGACAACAAATGATATTAAAAGCAACAAAGTACAACATTTACACCTTTGTTTTATTACAGTGTGAAAAAAATGTGTTCATTATAGGCTCAATAATTAGTAATTACTAAAAAATACTTTTACTTCCCTCAACAAATAAATATCCTGAAGCATGATTCGACTAGATTTCGTGATGAATTAAGTTATATACAGAAGTTAAACAAATTACAGATAAACCTTACATTACTATACAAGTGGACTTAATTTACTTTAAAAACTAAACCTAAAAGAAAACGCTATTCAATGTTCTATCTTCAACTGTTAAACCAGCCTGTTAAAAACGACTGAAAAAAAGATACATTCTTCATGTAAACGCTCCTGTAGCGCTTCAGTGCCGTTCGTTAGCTTACTAGCATATCAGCAACATAGCACACAGATAGGCTTGTAGTAACTCTCATTGTTAAGAGGCCGTCGGAATTAGCAACTTAGCTTCAACGTTTAGGATCATTCGAAACAATTTCTTCACTAAAACCGCCTCTAAAGACCAATATGCTTAGCGACCCAACTGACAATGGACATGGTGATACATATTTGTTTTATTTAATGTAACTTTTACCGACCTGAAACACAGAACGTCGACGTTTGGATTCCCGCTCTTAGCACGGCTGTCGGCAATTTGAAATTCTTCTTCTTCTACGCTGTGTATGACTGTGTGTGTCAGTCTGGTTAGTAGCATGTCCCGCCATCTAGTGGCGTACTGTGGAACAGCGATCCAATAACGTTAGAAAGTACAGTAGATATTTAAATCAACTCGATGAAATTAAAATTGTATGAGATATATAATAGATTTTTAAAACATAACCTGGGAAATGTGTGTAACGCATAAGTCATTCCTCTTTTGTATTTTTTTAATATAATATTATGCACACAATGTACATATCACACAGCACTATAAAAAATACATAATTCAAGCTCTGCATATTTTACAATACAAGCTGAATATTATCCCAGAACAATGTAATATTTGGTGCTAGTGATAATTTGGTACCTTTTTATATGATTATACTCGCAGAGTTGCGTCTCAATAAAATAGCTTCATTACAATATTGCCCCCTAAAAGCTTTACCTCTGAATCAGATTTCCACTAAATGTAAATAATTATCTCTTTCATATGAATATTCATAGTTGTTTTTATTTTAGAATTGTTAGACTTAAAGTTTATGCGTTGCAGGTTGAAACAAAACTGGTCAGATAAAATGAGATTTTCTCTGATCAGCCAGTGAGTGCACCTAACTAAATATTATGGCATTGAAACTATTAACGGGAAAATTTAGATAACCACACACGCACGCACGCACACACCAATGTCTGTGAAGTCAATTCAGTAGTTGTGTCAATATGAAGCCATAAAATATCAAATGTAAAACATAGGAAAATTAAATACTTACCCTTGAATCGCTACAAAGAAATGGTGAACGCACGTTCGAAGAACTTCTCTCTGGAAGCTTCATGAAAGTTCGTTCACAGAATTCACACACAAACTTTGATTGTTTGACCAGAAACATATTGAAATGTCTGTGTGATGATGTATTAAAATTCTTCTTAACATCTGTTATGCAAATAAGTATGTGTAAAAAAAATGTGTGTAGAAAAAATAAATAAATCTGAAACTGCATTTAAGAGTGGGACAAGACTGGCTATACATATGTGGCCCAGAGTTGTAAATTGATAGCTGGGCCAGATGCGTCACACAGCAACTGGCCCACATCCTGTTTGCCAGAGTCAAGCCAGTGCCACCTTTGCTGCTCCTGGGCCATGTTCGGCCCACATGCCTTATGCCAGTGTCGACTGAATGCCACCTGTGCCGGACTTATGCCGGATGTGGGCACATATTTTTGATGACTGGGCTGAAATGCACAAACTAGAAACTCTAACGTGTACAGTTTATTTGGTGGAAATGCCAGGTGTTTCGAGTACATTCAAATAATTTACAAGTTTTGCAAATACAGTGTTCCCTCGTTTTCCGCTGGGGTTAGGTACCAAAAAATACCCGCAATAAATGAAATCCGCAAAGTAGTTAGCTTTATGTTTTATATTTATTATAAATGTTTAAAGACTCTAACACCCCCCACCCACCAACCTGTCCCCAAAATACTTCCCCTCCCCCTCTCCTAGTCAATTTCTCAGCTGAAGGGAAAAAAAAACGAGAAGGGCAAACATAGATTCAACGTTAATTAAACATTGACCTTTCAAACGTTTTAATTCAACCAAAATACAACGTTGATTCAATGTTATCTTTTAAACACAAACTTCAATGTTAACATAATGCTGTTGAATCAATGTTGATTGACCAATCAATCTTCAACCGTAACCAAAAATCATCCATTTTAACCCTAATTCAACGTTGAATAAACATCTTTTGCTATCTGGGTAAGTATGGACACCCTGCTATAACTGGGGCTGTAGTAGTAGTAGTAGTAGTGATGGAAAAAGGTTTGAAATGGTTTCTCCGTATTTTTATGAATATCACAAACCCTGGCAATTGAACAGGGGTGTGTAGACTTTTTTTTGTCACTGTTTGAGCTTTCATGACTACAAGTAGAAAAGATAAAAAAACTCAGTGGGGAGGTCTGGTCTGTCTAGACATACGAGCAAGAATAAAACCCGGAGCTGTTCTAGGGTACTAAGAGGAAGTCTTTTGGAAGAAACACGGCTTCTCCGTATAAATAGCCTGTATAGGGCATGTGTACTGAGAGATTAAGCCATCTTTGAAGTCTGCCATACATCAGTTCAAAACTCCCTTCCCCTGTTCTTAAAGCTAATAAGCTTAAATCTTCCAGCTCAACTCTTCCGACAGCCAAGACCATAAAAAAGACACAAGAGGAAAAAAAAAACCTTTTAATCCCAGCTTTGATGATACATTATGTGCCTGAACAGAACGTTCAAAGTTGCCCCTAAAACTTTTGCGACAAGGAGGCTATCAGGCTGTTGAGGATGGATAAGTTGTCCACATATAACAAAAGCTTGGGCAAGTAAAAGGAAGCAATTCTGATAGGACATAAGCAGGGTATGAAGGAAATGTGCCGATGCCATATGATAATTATATTTCAGCCAAGCCACATTCCTCAGAAGTGACAGCAGCAAGTAATGTAAATACAAGCATAAACTCATAGTGACCCTGTGTTGTGCATGTGCAGCAATCAGCGGCTCAGCAAGCGCGGATTAAGCTCGCAGAAGCTCGGCAGCCGAGGGTGCAAGAAAAGGAAAAATGAAAAGAGTGTGTCAGAGGAAGAGGAAAAGAGGATCATAGATGGAGGTGACAAGAGCTGTGAGGAGAGATGAAATGAAGAGAGGGCGCAGAGTTCACACTCAGCTGTCATTTTCCTGCACAGAGAGCGAAAGGCAGGGAAAACAGCAGTACGAAGATCTGGTTTCTACGGCAACTAGAGGCTGTTATATGCAAACTGCTGTGCAAACTTAAGGAAGGAAGGAGAGGGCAGCCAGTCAGGTCAAAACTCTGAGACGACCAATGACACGAGGGATATACAACAAAAATCCATTTCTCGTATAACATAACAAGTGTAAGACATCGTTGATATCAGATCAAGTTGACAACCTTAGGTTGGATTTGCACTTCGTGGTTTAAGTGACACTATTTCGATTTTTGCTCATAAGTGGCACAACTTGGATTTGTTATGGCAGTGTAAACAAAACAAAACAAAAACATCAACAGCAGCTCCTATAAATGGATAAAAACAGATGAGAATCAGATTTCTGCAGTTAAAATGAAATATTTAATTCTGGAGATTAATTTAACTCAGTGTGTATCTTAGCTTGGAGCAGTCACTGGCAGCAAGATGAATAAACATGGACTATAGGTCGTTTTACTTTCTGATTTACTTGAGGCACAAGCAAGAACTTGGTCCAGAAAAAGACAGGAAGGCAAGAGCAAGCACAAGCTTCCTCCATCAACTGCAATTGAGCAACTGAGCTGATGAAGTTTGCGCCTCTCATTCCTCAAAAAGTGTAGCAGCGGACATGTTGGAAGGGTTCACCTGTAGTTGGAATAGATTAGACAGAAAGTTTTGATTTTCACAATTTAAGGAGAAGCAATCTGAGCTAGCAGCGTAAAAGCTCAATCTCCTGTTTCTTGGCTAATCACACTTGGGACCAGTGTTGCCACAGTTACCTTGAAAAAGTAACTTAGTTACTTTACTGATTACTTGGTTTTAAAAGTAACTAAATTGCGTTACTGATTACTTGATTTTAAAAGTAACTAAGTTAGATTAAAAGTTACTTTTTTAGTTACTTTCAGCAGCTGCCGATAACACCATCTCAACATAAAAATAATGCAGTAGAAACGGAGTTCCAAATACTTTATTGAAAGTGCATTTTTAACATGAAAATAAAGGTTTTTTTTTATGAAAAACAAAATAGGCAGTCTCTCTTGACTTCTTGTAACGTAAATACTTTTTATAAAACAAAAAATAAAAATCTATCCAGGTTGAAAATGAAAATCCCCTAAATTCCTCTATTGTTTGTTTGTTCCGCTATTCCAGTGTGTACACATGTATCAGTTTAAATATTTATTAGTAGTTATTGACAGTTATAATTGTTTTTTGGTTTGTTTGTTTTTTCTCTTCAAAATAAGGATCAGGAAAACAAAAGGTTGATAATTTAATGTTAAATATAAATATTTAACCTTTAGACAGACACCAACACAATTAAACAGAATATTTGCACATTGTGAAGTATTTCAGAAACATAAATTTAAGACATGAAATAAACCTACCGTCCAGCCAAAAGAAATATGAAGCCACCTTATGGAACAATAAATCTATCAAACACATTTTAACCACTTAATATATGCAAAAATATTTCCAAAAGTTCATTTCCCTTTTTAATCAACAATTTTTGTATTTAACAATTTTTTTTCTTTTGTCATCACTTTCATTTTTGGTTAATGTATGACATCTTTTTTTGTTTTTTTAATCTGAGACACGATGATGACCACAGAATCACTACTGTTTATATTTTGTTTTTTGGGCTGTCGTAATCGCGGGCACGTCTCAGTTCTCCTATCTGCTGCTCATGCTAGTTGTAGACATTGACAGGGAGCCACAAACTGAGAAATGAGATACTTGCAGTGTGCTTTTAGCTTAGCTGGTGTGTTGGCTGTGGGACATACCTGTGTGGTTTGAATCCATGCATTGGATCGTCACGGGAGTTATTCTTTTTGGCTCGCGCGCAGTACCAACGCCGAGTGCACCGAGAGGACTCGATAGCCATGGGAAATACCGAGATGTACGGCACCGGCTTCTGCTAACTGTCTCTATTTGTATGTTGTCACTCGTTGCGCGCGCGCGCGCCGTGTCGCGAGCACGGAAACACGGAAGTAGCTTGAATGGTGATGCTACTGAAATGTAAACAAAACAAGTAGAGCACGGCGCAGAACTCTTGCTATTGTTATGAAAACCATAAAGCCTCACTCGCAACCGATACGGTCGTTTAGCTCCCCTTGACGAACGATGGTTCGGTCGAATCGTTTTTTTGTTCCACCCCTACTGAAAACGTAACTTGTCTGACGTCACTCCCCCTGGCGAGAGGGCGGAGACGACCTCATCCCATAATGCTTCACGGACCAGTTGAGGATGGAAATAAATTATTTTTTTTACCACTTTTATGGTCCATAATGCACACTTTTTTTGTTGTGTTGTGTGCCTGTTGGTTAATAAAACTAGTAGTAAAAGTATCATCACTTTTGTTTTGAATGTGCAAACCATTCATGACCAGACCATGGCTGAATTCAGTGTGGTGATCAATGACTTCTGCCTCATCTTCGTAGTTAGCAGTAGTTGTTTGTGACTGTTACAACAGTGAGATAGTTTGCCTTCTTCATGAAAATGTGGAGTCAGATAGTTTGCCTTCTTCATGAAAATGTGGAGTAACGCATTGATTCTCTGGACAGTAACTTTAATCAGACTACTTTGTAGAATAAAGTAACGCGTTAGACTATTAGTTACTTTAGAAAGCAACTTTTTTGAGTAACTCGTTACTAAGTAACGCGTTACCGGCAACACTGCTTGGGACTTATGCTGACAGAACTCCTAGAATGAGGAAAACATGGAAAGACTTATAAACAAGAAGACAATCGCACATCAACATTCTGGAAAGAACTTTAATGTTATCTGGACAAAGATGAAACAAAGATGCAAGAAGTATGTGATGAGTGGCCTACTTGGCAAAAAGACAAACAATCCACAAAGTTATTCATCCACAATAACAAATTGCTTAAAAATGAGCTAAGCTCCTTTTTGTTTTTGTTTTTGCAACAATACTTTGTGCTGTAGCTGTTGAAGCTTCCACATACATTTGGCAAACATTTCTGTTTAGTGGTAGTTCCACTCCCAAAGCGAGAAATTTCAATCACAGCTCTGTTTCTGATGGGCCGCCAACAATGATGTCATTTCCAACACGGCTAACAGGAACTTTTTTTTTTCCTTTTTAAAAAACTCTCAAACAAGTATTTAAACTACAAACTGTGAAGAAAAGTTCAGTAATTAGTACGCTAAATTAAATTGGGCTCATTACATTACCTTTTGACTGCCCCCATATAACGTTTAGTTGACCTTTAATTGGTACCAGAACAAGACAGTTTTGGGGATGATACATGACCCAGTGTGAAAGAGGTTCAAGGACTACAATACATTTTTAAAATGGACACATGGCCCAGAACATTTGTAGATGAGGACAAACATTGTTCGAAATGATTATATGTTAAATTGATTCCATTAAATCCAATGGAAAAAAAAATACAATATTGTTTAATGCAGTGTTTCTCAACCCTGGTCATCGGGGCACACAATCCAGCCTGTTTTCCATGACTCCCGATTCCAACACAGGTGAGGATCGTTATCAGGCTTCTCCAGGGCTTACTGATGAGCTGTCATTGGAATCAGCTGCGTTGGGAAGAGGGAGACATGGAAAACAGGCTGGATAGTGTACCCTGAGGACAAGAGTTGACTGGTTTAATGTGTCAAATTTATTTGACTAGCATGTTTTACTGTATTATTAGCAATGAACCAATTGACCAATTGTTTCATCATATAAAATGAATAGAAACATATGAATAAATACATTTTAAATAACACAATTTTAGGTAGAAGACTGGCTAATTTGCAACAAATAATACAGCACGGGTCAGATTAAAGAACAGAGGCCATACATTGCCCACACCTGGGGCCTCATTTATAAAACTGTGCGTGAAAACCTGCGCAGAAAAGTACGTACGAACGAAACTCAAAACGCACGTACGCAGAAAAAAAAATGAGATTTATAAAACCATGCGTATACACAAATATGCATATCTGCACGCAAGTTCCCTTTATAAATGCCACACGATCCCAACCGGTGTGCGCAGCAGATTCCTCGCCGTTCCCCGCCCCAAGTCCGCCTATTTCACCCCATATTTGGCAATGGAAAGCAACTCATCTGCATATTAATAAGCAGCACGTGTTGGCGAACACCAAATCAAAACAATTTGGACGGTCAATGAGAGGCGAGAAAGAAATCTAAAGTCACCATATTGTACTAGATTTTTCGTGTTACCAGTAGGTCCTAAAAAAATAAAAAAAATAAAAAAGATACAGTACATTGAAACCCTCATTGAAGAGGTCGAGTCATAGAAGGCCAATAAAAGCAAGCAGGACGCAAGTCACAATAATGCCGCCGCATGGCGCACAGAGTCAGATTTTTATTTTTTAAATAAGGAAAGGAATATTAATAATAATACTAATAATAATAATAATAATAATAATAATAATAATAATAATAAATTTTCTTAACTGCTTACACTTGGATTGTTTTTACTCAGACTTACTAAATTGTCTCTAAATTAGGCGATCAATAGGCCGCCCTATTATTGTTAGTATTCCCAATGTGTTGCTTATGGATCTCCATCCAGAATCACGGCTGCGTGGATCGCATTGTGAACGTTTATGGCAGACTTTATTGACGCGCGCATTTATTTATTTGCATGACAAAACCCTATCTCCATAGCAAAGATGCTTGCACTAGACTATTTTTGTAGCTAATTTTTTTTCAGTCCTTATTGTCTTGTGTCAATATAGTTTTATTTAGCCTTTAATGGCAATTGCGCGGCGCGGGCGGATGAAGTTACTATTGGGGCATATTTGCGTGGCGCGATGATGTAATGCGTGCAGTATGTGTCTACATAGTTGCCATTAATATGATTTGTTGCACAAGGCTTTTTCAAGATAGGTGATCAATGAAAGAAAACGAGCGTTTAAAATGTTCATTCGGATGCAGCTTTCCGCCCCACTGCATGCTTGTGACATCCGAGCAACTCTGGAGCAAAACAAACATTAACGTGATCCAACATCCAGCATACATGGCGTTTGAGGAATAGAAATGCACCACAACACTGTGTCGCTGTTTTCCCATGTCTCCAGAATGTGCGGATTGCGTACGGTAGGTCCAGACATGACGTGGAGGTGCGTAAAGTTTCACGTTCACTTCGTTTTCTATAAATACCACCTTTGGCGCAGAAATGTTCGTACGTAGAGTTTTGGCCTCATTTTGATCGTATGCAAGCTTTATAAATGAGGCCCCTGGTCTAAAGACTCCTCCAAGTGTTTTTTTTCTCCATTTGTCCAAGGGCCGTCTGAGGGGTTAGAAGTGAGTGGTTTCCCACATTGTAATGATGTTCAGGCTCAAATGCTTGATCAGCAGCTGACTCTGCAGCTTTGCAAGATAGGCAATCAAAAGTCTGTATAAAAGTTAGAAACTCTTTGTGAAAACTTAATTTGAGATCTTTCAGAGACTCTGGTGACCTTGAAGGGCTCTGTGTGGATGCATCTGCAGAAACAATGAAACCCACCTGAAGATGGAATAGAACTCACGTTCAGATTCCCTGACAATCTTTGAAAGGGACGATGAAACACTTCTATAAAAGACAGAAAAAGATTCAATTATGTTTGGCATGTCTGTATTTTCAAAATGACACAAGAATTTTGATGGAAACATTTTCTCGATTTACATAGAAAAATTCACATGCACAAATTAATACTGTTAATGTACTGTACTTGGATGTTTGACATGAATTTCTACTTTCGTTCTTGAGAAATGAAAGGGAAAAATATTTTCCCATTAGTTGTTACTTGTTAAATTATTATTTTTATTTGTCCACAAAATTGTCTTTTAAAACTAGACCCACTGGAGAGATATTACAAGTGTGAAATTGATGTCTCTTTCCCCGGAAATATAGGACTTTATGCTACACAAAGCTACAAAGCTGTTTTGTTCTCTATATGAAAGTTTTTACATTGTTTTTTCTTTTTCATTCCATCAATGTCAATGATTTAATAATTAAAATTGCACAGGTTGGCTTTTGAGAGAAGGAAGAAAAACGTGAGATAATCTGGACAAAAGATAGGAACGTAATTTTTGTACCCTTTTGTACCCCACTGTTGTGCCATTGCAACCACCAGAATCCGAATGGAACCTCAAGCAGCATGCTAACTAACAAATCAGTGGACAAACTAACCCAAATATGAACAATGACATTTTAATTAGTAACACATTGTATAAAGGTATAAAATTCATAGAGTAACTGCCTTCTATTGGAGATGAATGTCTTTCTCTAATACTTTCCTTGTCGTATGTCTTGCTGCCTCTATCGCTGAGCCCCAACCTCAGATGGCTTCTGGCCTACATTTGCCTGCCGAGCTCTTGAGTGTTTGTGTGTGCGTGCGTGCGCCAAAGCTCGACATGGTTTTACTGGCAGAGCATGCAGGCGATAGATGGATTGGATAAAGACGGCACATGAGCATGAACAATAACAAAATATATTTTCCGTCCATTTATAGTTAAAAAAAAAAAAAAAAAAAAGGAGGGGATAATCTAAATCCCAATAAAACACATTTTAAATGATAGTGATCACATATCAAATTTCTTTAACAGAATAGTAATTTTATAACTCATTTTTGAGGTTTGTGACTGTGTTGCAAATATACAGTATATACCATGCAATCAGCTATTTCATGTTTTGCTCATAATTGGTACAGGTACATTTAGTTTCCAAGCCCCACAGCTTGAATTTTGCATGTGCAGTGTCTGTAATGTGATTCCTGCCCAAATAAAAGAAGAACTCAATCAAGTCATTGTGTGCACTATTGTCCCAGTGTTGACAATTTTATTGCTATATTTAGCGACATTGATGACCTTTCTATTTTCAAAAAAGTCACTCGCAACAAATCTGGAATGACGACCCTTCCCCAGCTACTGGCACGCTTTAATAAAGTGTTGACATGAAATTTAAAAAAGGAATCTTGTCAGAGCTTCCTGACACTCAAAGGGTATATAAATAGAGCCAAAAAATATATAAATAACTCAAATAGCACATCAGTCTGGGGAGAAAAAAATGACTTACCAATGACTGCTTTCTGCAATAAAATGATGAATACACAGATGAATAATTTGATTTGACCAATACATCAGCAGGAAAAAAAACTGTGACAAATTAATTGGCATATTCTCTTACTTTTATACATTCAATAACATTCAGAATTGTATTGAACAAACTACCACTATAATAACAATGTTTTGTTTTTAATTACTCAAAATACAGTGCTCCAAATTATGATGCACAACTGGCTCCTCCCTCTTTATGCATAAAAGCCACAACTTCACTTGTATCCTTGGCAGAATAAGAAATGTTTTTAGGGATTTTCTTTTGACACCATTATAGGAAATGGCGTTAAAAACGGCATAATTTGCATTTTGACTCATTCAAGCTCCTGAAATGAACTTACCATCTCATTCCACATTATTTTAGCCTACAATAAAAATATCACTCTGACCTCTATTTACTAATGTTGCAGACATGTTTGGTTTGAATTAAATGGGTCACAATTGCAACAAGTTCCAAAGAAAATCAGAAATTCAAATTTCATTTTAATGTTATATATACATAATTTAGAACATCTCTTGACGTGGGCGGCACGGTGGTTGACTGGTTAGCACATCCGCCTCCCAGTTCTGAGGACTCTGGTTCGAGTCCAGGCTACGGCCTTCCTGGGTGGAGTTTGTATGTTCTCCCTGTGCCTGCGTGCGTCTTCTCCGGGTACTCCGGTCTCCTCCCACATTCCAAAGACATGCATGGCAGGTTAATTGGGCGCTCCGAATTGTCCCTAGGTGTGCTTGTGAGTGTGGATGGTTGTTCGTCTCTCTGTGCCCTGCGATTGGCTGGCAGCCAGTCCAGGGTGTCCCCGCCTACTGCCCAGAGCCAGCTGAGATAGGCGCCAGCACCCCCTGCGACCCTTGTGAGGAATAAGCGGTCAAGAAAATGGATGGATGGATGGATCTTTTGACGTGGATCGAATGAAAGCATGAATGATGTGCAAATAACAAACTGATAATGCAGTCGTGCGCAAAATATGTGTGCTTTGGTGAGGGTCTTTAAACATATGCAAACCCGTGTGTACCTTTATACCCCGACGTAATAAAATACATTTCATGATATATGATTTAATTAGCCCTGCGATTGGCTGGAAACCAGTCCAGGGTGTCCCCCGCCTACTGCCCAGAGCCAGCTGAGATAGGCGCCAGCACCCCCCGTGACCCTTGTGAGGAATAAGCGGTCAAGAAAACGGATGGATGGATGGATGGATGGATGATTTAATTATCATAATGTAAATGTGATGATTCACTCTTAAAAAATACATAATTCATATGACTTTTTATAAGATCTACGGTGAATATAAAAAAAGTCTGCACACCGCTGTTTGAACACAATGAAACACACATGAGACCAAGATAAATCATTTTGAAGATTTCTTTCAGCCATTATTATGACTCAAAACCTCAATTGAAAAAACTGAAACTATGTGAAAACAACTGAAATAATGTGGTTGCACAAATGCACACCCTTCTTATCACTCGGATGTGGCTGTGTTCAAAATTCAAAAGTCACAATCAAACCCATGTTAAAAGGGAATCAACACACACCTGGCACCATTTAAAGTACCTCTGATTAACCCAGAGTAAAGTTATGATGTTCTAGTAGGCTTTTCCTGATTTTTTTTTTTTTTTTTTTTTTTTTTAAATGCTTTCAAGCACAAACCTGAAGGTTTTGTGCTACCACTGCCTGAGATTTGGAACTGTTCACAATACCTTCCACCTTTGTCTAAAGTCCAGCTTTAAAAAAAAAAAAAAAAAAAAAACATTAAAAAAAAAAATGCTGCATTTCATTGCATGTATGGTGTTCTTTTGGTGTTGACCAGTGGTGTTACTTGCACCAAACATGGAATTATGACCAAAAAGTTCAATCTTGGTTTAATCGGCTCATGAAATAAATAAATAAATAAATAAATAAATAAATACATAAATAAATACGTTTTAGAAAATATGTTATAGAAAGTAGAAAGTTGAACTGAAAAATGCCCTGCGATTGGCTGGCAACCAATCCAGGGTGTACCCCGCCTACTGCCCGAAGCCAGCGGTGATAGGGTCCAGCAACCTCCGCAACCCTTGTGAGGAGCGAGTGGTTAAGCAAATGGATGGATGGATGGATGAACTGAAAAATATATTTTTTTCCCTTTTCCCCAATTGATTTTTATAGGTCTATGTTACATCAATGGTGGAAAAAGTTCATTAACTTTATTCTTCAGGCTTTTAAACAGGGGTGCGTACAATTTTTATAGCCACTGTAAACATTCATCACTGCCCAATGAAAAGCCTCCATCTGAGCTTGAACCCCCCCCCCCCCCCCCCCCCCCTCATAATTATGCTTCTGTGTATTCTCCCGTGTGTACAATTGCCAAACAACAGACTGGAACTTTACACTTTACCAACACTTAACTATCAGATTGTCAAGAAGAACGTTAATATGCAGACATGGAAGTTATGATATGCTTGCTTCAAAAAAAGACTGCATTAAAATCGACATCCACAACATACAGCAATGGCGGTTAAAACATATATAATGATTCTAATGCTAAGTATGTCTAATAATAATTTGTGGTGTTTTTCTTCTATTAAATATATTGCTCTTGGAAAATATAGCAATGGAATATAAAACATGCGTTGAAACAACAGTAAAAAGCAACTAAACAACTTCAATTTTTTTTTTTTTTTGTTGTAATTAAAAAAAAAAAAAAGAAAACGTTAAAAGAATACTAATGTGAAAACTTTTGATAAAAAACAAACAAAACATTTTGAATATTTTTAGACAGTTTAACGAATGCGCTATATAAAAAGCAGTCCATTGTACAGTGGTAGCACAAATGAACACTTTTCATGAACTTTTTTTTTTTTTACACAATGCAGATAATTTCTTTTTTTTTACATTATGGTATAAAAGTATTAGGGCACCAAAACATTTTAACATTTTTTAAAAAGTACAACTTAAAAAAGGAAACAAATAAAAGAGCAAAATGATTTCACCCCCACCAATTTTCTTGTCTGTCATCTTAGATTGTTACAGCCCACATTGTTTAGATATTTGTAGTTATTAAGGTTTCATGCATTGAAGGAGGTTTTTTTCTGCCTGAGTTTGAAATGTCCTACTGTGTAAGTGGTCTTTGAACCCACCTTGTGTCTCGTGCCAAATGCAAGTGACGTCACTGTATACTCCTGTTATGATCCTCTCGTTGAGTGTATTGCAAATGATAAGACAGAAATTCAAGTAAAAGCATCAGTATGTTACATGGTATGCGTAATCTGAGTGATCCACTCATTTTTACACGCACAATATGTATCCGTGTTTTAAGCTAGCGATCACTTGATAATGAGATACCCAGATGGCTGTCTCCATATTGTGTTTTACAACAGTACTAAACAGTAATTATAATTCCACATGTACTTGTGGATGAAATGTATAAGCGCCCACTCCATAGCCAAAATGGTATTTTAGAATTACAGCATTGTGCAATTTTTACCGGCTATAATTCATGGTACAGTACTAGTAGCGCTACTTGCTGCAACATTGCGTTGCACCATTCTTTTTGTTGAAACTCACCAAGCTTACTTTTCCTCTTTGTAAAGAATTTCTTTAGCTAGGTTTCTTTTTGGTCATTTTCGTCGCATGGTTAGCTTGGAGTGAGTGAAGTGCCATTAAGACACACAAAATGTGATGTGCTACATGTATTTTGTAATTGAAATGGTGGCGCTTTCCTTTCTCTGTGGCCCTTTGAAACTAAATATTTTTGTCAAAATACTTGAAAGGAGCTGCAAACAATGCTGAAAACAAGAAAAAAGTCCATTTGATTTTTGTTTTTCAAAACACGATTAATCATACATGACATTGTTGCTTCCAATCATCCTTTTCAAATACTGTACTGATGTTGCCCTTCAAGTGAAGGCCAGTGCAGTTAGAATAAAATACGCCACATGAAACATTGTTAATATAATGTCTTTGTGCAGACAGACTGAGCCAAGGCTGATCACATCTCCATTCTCACCCAGCACAATATCTATTAATCATCCACCATTTTTTTGTTCAGCCTTTTGATCGATGTGTCTGTGAACGTAGCAATTTTCCAACATGATGATTAAATTTAATCCAACACGATGTGAATGTGAAGGGCAACACCACAGACGACACCAAACCCTGGCCCCGTTTTTGGCTGAACACAAAAGCCTTTGAAGCTGAGAGACATTCACATGTTACTGTGAGTATAATTTTTGTTTGTTGGAGACATTAACTGCTAAATGATTTAATGAATGAGGTGAGCGGAGCCTGAATAATCTGCTAGTACTTGTATGATCTAGTTGCTGACAATCCTACTTAAATACTACTTTATTGTGGCCCAACAAGAACACAAGAACATACTGTATAACGTACCAGCGAATTAATTCCATCATCTAAATAGATATACCTCATGTGTCCAACAATCCTGGCAGGTTTGACTCATTTTAAATGTTTATTTTGAATATTAAAACAAAACAAGCAATTAACAGCAGACAGTGGAAAAAGGAGTGGCAAGAAGTTCGGTCTTAAAGCCATCTTGTTGCTCCACCCAATGTGAACATTATTTACAGCCACATTGTCAAAAGGTCGAACGACGCATGATGCTTATACATGACGTCGCTTCTTCTTGGCCGCAGCAGAGACGACACTCCCAGTACAAAGGGTGTGGCCAAAAAAAAAGCAAAAAGAAAAAAAGAAAAGAAAGAAACTGCAGCACGGTGATTGTCAACTTGACTCAAAGAGCAACAGAGCAGACATATTCGCAGCCAGCAGTCACTGCACTCCACCTGTCGCTCCTCTTGATCAATTATTCAACTTCAAGTGTAATCCAACGGAATCATTTCATAAAACAGGAGTGACTAACTCCCCGGCGGACCGTAGCTTCCACTTATACGTCTGCTCTTCATGGTTGACCGCTTACAGGACCTTCTCAAAAAAGATCCGTCCTAACAGGAATCATATCATTCATCTCCAATAGAAGGCAGTTACTCTATAAATTTTCTACCTTTACACAATATGTTACTAATTCAAATGTCATTTGGTAGGGCACAAAACTTGAGAGCAGCCGAACTGTTTAAAAAAATAATACTGGGGGAAAAATATATATTTGGGTTAGTTTGTCCACTGATTTGTTGCAATGGCACAACAGTGGGGTACAAAAGGGTACAAAAATTACGTTCCTATCTTTTGTCCAGATTATCTCACGTTTTTCTTCCTTCTCTCAAAAGCCAACCTGTGCAATTTTAATTATTAAATCATTGACATTGATGGAATGAAAAAGAAAAAACAATGTAAAAACTTTCATATAGAGAACAAAACAGCTTTGTAGCTTTGTGTAGCATAAAGTCCTATATTTCCGGGGAAAGAGACATCAATTTCACACTTGTAATATATCTCCAGTGGGTCTAGTTTTAAAAGACAATTTTGGAACAGAACGTTGATGTGATCTACAATATTTACAGTCATAATAATGGCACGAACCCAATGTAAAATAACATCCTCAAGAGACAATGACATAGTAGCTGTGCTATGTAAGGCAAATGTACAATATATTTACATCCCTATGTAGTGCAAGGAAACAAAGTAATCACTAATAAATGTTTGTTTGTAAATCAAGTTATACTAATTATAAAGCTATTAGTATCATTATTGGTAGTATTAGTAGTTTTAAAGAAAAATATTTGGATACTTAAGAAGACACGATCAGACAGTATTTTCCTAACTCAACTTGCTGATAAAATTATTTATACTGGAACATAATAAATACAGTGGTGTCATGAGACACAAGTTTAATTCATTCCATGACCACACTCGTAACTCAAAACATTAATATCTCAAATTATCTTTTATTGTTGAAATGAATGATCATTAATCTATTCCAGCCTCCAAAAAACTGTACAAAATAAGTGTAATGTGTTTTTAGGAGAAAGAAATAGCACTGTATATATTAGACTTGATAAACATACAGTAATGACATCATGTGATAGACTTTAAAAGAATTAATTAGGTTTTTAATTAGGTTTTTGTCGCACATTCTCCTTCACTTGTGCCACTCATTGTTATGTACATCTTGGTCACCTGGGAGCAGTATAAGACAAACAGACATATACAACTCCTGTTAGTACATCAGGGTGACACTAATATTAGTTGTTCTTTATTAAGGTAAATAATATACTTCTGTGAGGGTTGTTATATGGTCTGACTGTTCTGGCAATGTTTGTGTTCAGATATGTCTTGCTTAACTCCCACATACATGCTAATTGTTAGCATGCGCCTGTGTCTATGGATTTTTCCCATTGGATGTTAGCGTTCAGGTAGCGGAGGCTATGTTGCTTTTATTACAGAGCTTATAATTATCTTTGCTTCATGTTTAATTTGTTAACCTTCAGAAGAGAGTGGCAATAAGCAGCTTAAAGCCTATTTACTAATTCTATCAGGAAAACCTAATATGTGCCATAAGTGGTCCAATATGGAGTTAAAATGTCAGAAAAACAAAACTTGGAGTCCAAAACATCAACACGTAAGGCAGTGGTGTCAAAGTCCGGTCTTCGAGGGCCTGAGTCCTGCATGTTTTAGAGTTTTCCCATGTTCAACACAGCTGAGTCATATTTAAGCTAATCAGCAAGCTCTGCAGGAGCCTGATAATTATCCTGATCATTGAATCAGGTGTGTTGGAGTAGAGAATCCTCGAAAACATGCAGGACTCAGGCCCTCGAAGACCGGATCTCGACACATGTGACGTAAGGTGTCACATGATGAGATGTCAGGAAAAAAGGAGTTCTCGTCTTCATTATTGAGTGCTTGAGGTAACGAACGCTGCAGGCTGCAGTTGACGGAATCCAAATTTGAATGGAAATTACGGATGCTATCATAGCCAGTTGATCTGAACTGCCTGAACGACAAACGGCTTCATCCACGTTTGAATTCAAACCGTCTGAAATGCACGATCAGATCATAAAATCAGCTTCCCAGGTGCATACGACATTATTTCCATCCAATCAGAAGAAGATGACACGCTTGAATCCCTTTTGTGAAAAATTCAATCAAGGATAACGTTGATAAAGCAGCTTATTGTGGTGGGTATAAGCCCACTACTCCCTCGATCTGTCAGCCTCACTCTGCCACGGGGACACAGTGTACAGACGGTGTGTGTGGAGGAGCAGAACAATGGAGAAGCAAGCCTGAAACCCCTCCAAGCTTATCTACGACACCCTAAGTCACTTCAGGTAATTTTTTGTTCACCAAGCTGTACAAATAAAATACAATTTGGATGCAGAGGGCTGGTGAGAAAAGGAGAGGCGAGGCTTACAAAAGCATTACATAAGAGAATTGCTAAAGCAGCAGATTAGCAGCACAGTGGGGGCTGAAGTTAAAATCCATATTTGTTAATTAACAACAGCACAAATCTCTCTCGGAATCCACTTTGAAGTACGTTCACGTTGGCGCATCATATACACTCGCAGGTCAAAACATTAGGTACATCTGCGATCATAAAATCAAATCGTCTTTGTAGTGGTTTCCGTCATGGCAGACTTTGACTACAAGTAGGACTAAATCAAATCATGAAGCTTTTCTATTATTAGAATATTGTAAATATTATTGTATCTGTTGAGTTCACCTTAATAGCGAAAAGAATTCTCCCTAAGAAAAATAACCCCCATCTGAAAAGCAATACAGAAAAAGGCCAAACTGAATTTCCAGGGTTACAACTATTTCAAACGCCAGCCATAGTCCATGTTGCAGACACATACAAAAAATATTAGAAGAATTCAGGCATGTCTCTTTAAATAATATCAGCATTCAAATAAGCAAGTCATTGCTTAAAACAAAAGACAAGCTAAACTGAATGTTCATGCGTTTACTTAATCACGTTACTTCTGTCTCGCAAACAGCACAAGTTTAGCAAGCGTCAATGAGATAAAATAGCTCTGATGTGACACTATAGAGCAGATATAAACATGAGTCCAATGTGAAGGTCGAACAAAAATATTGCAGAAATGTCCATGAAGAATTGCTCCAAAAATAAGATTGCACAGGGACGTGCATCAGTTCATTTTGGTAATGGTGCAGAAGGTTCAGTGAGGTCAAGCACGTAACGTACAGAGCTGTCATGGTCACGCTCTCAACATTACTCTGTGCTGCTCTCAAGTTGGACAGCTGAACACACACGCAGACCTGATGTGGTCATCAGGAATCTGAAACAATGGCAAATGCACTACATAACTGAGTCATTCGGCTTCACATGCTCATTTTGCTAACAGCTAGTAAATATTTCTTCATCAGTGTCTGCACTTTCTTCAAATTCTGCAAATTCGTCTGCTTTTGTAATAGCAAACACCTGTAGGAGGACTGCGTGAATAATTACAGAACTATTATTTAAAAAGCAGTGTAAATATCTCACCCTTGATTTATTCCTATTTCTAAATTGGATCAGCAAACTATATTAAACTAGTCCAGGTAAATCAAGGGTCACCAAATCCTGTCCTCAAGGACCCCTATCCTGAATGATTTAGATGTTTCACTCCTCCGACACACCTAATTCAAATGATCAGCTCATCAGCCTGATCACAATCCTGATCATTTGAATCAGATGTTTTGGAGGTGGGAAAGATCTAAAAGATGCATGATAGGGGCCCTCCAGGGCTGCAGCTGGTGACCCCTGATGTAAAGTAATCCTTTCACGTTGACCAAACATGTGTCATCAAATCAAAGGCTGGCCAAAGTCGGTAAATAATTAGAGTAGAAACCTTGTTTCAACTCATTACCCCTTCCAACTCACCACAAATGAATTATATACAGCAAGGGTGTCCAAATTTGGTACTTGAGAACCGGCATCCTATATATTTTAAATGTTGCCCTCTCTAAAACACCTGATTGATATGATCAGGATCTTTAACAGGCTCCAGCAGAGCTTGCTGATGAAGGTATCATTTGAATCAGGGGTGTTGGAGGAGGGAAACATCTTAAACGGGGTCATCAGTCAGGTGTGTTGGAGGAGGGAACATCTATGGTCACTAACTCCGGTCCTTTACCCTCCTCTAACACACCTGATTGAAATGATCAGCTCATCAGCAAGCTTTTCAGGTGCCTGATAACGATCCTGATCATTTGAATCAGGTGTGTTGGAAGGAAACATCTAAAAGATGCAGGATAGTGGCCCCCGAGGACCGGATTTAGACACCCCTGACGTCAAAGCACCTCCAATGGCCTTCCACAAGCACACCCCAGTACGGCTGACTGGTTCATGTAGGATGGGGCAAGGTGCAGCAGCCTGATAAGAGCAAAAGCCAAGGAGACATGTGTTTTGCACGAGGAGCCAACTGATCGCTAATTCGGAGAGAGGCAGGGACATGCGCGTGACGGCGGCGACGGCGAACCCCTCTCAGATCCCGAGAGCCTAACCCGTGGACATGAAAGCACAACGTCACAAGTTAGGGTCTCAGGGACGGAGAGAGACACATGACCACGGCGACGACACATGTCCCCTAAGCCTCTTACGCCGTCGCTCTCCTCCCGCTCTTTGTTAGCAAACTGAAAGTTGTTGTGAAGTCAAAGAGGACGAAGTGGCTTAGCGACGCGGATTCCGGCATGCGTGCTTTCTTTGCCAGTAAAAGGCATGCAGCCTTGCCAATTACACATACGTTTCTTCATTACCCACACATCAATTAAGCGCAGCCATTGCCATCTTCACTGCCTGTGTATACGTCGTGAGCATATACAGTAGCTAGTGCAAGTGCCTGCCAGACACAACATTGGCCCCTCCTAACACTTTCACTCTCTGTCCCTCCCCCTCTTCAGTTGAACAATACAACACTTTAAAAATGCCTTCCCTCCTTCAGGTAGCGAGTTTACTGCTGCCGTCCAGCATACCAAAAGTCTGCCACTTATTCAATAAAGCTATAATCATACGATGTTACGATGATTCCAGAGAGTGAGAACCCAAACTTGGACTGCACGATTTCCAAAATACAACAGAATAGCTGCCTGGCATGTTTACCACCACTGCTAAACCTTCCAGTGCTCCATTAGAGCTTCTTCAGCGAGGTCCTGAGCCAGCACTAAGCACATGCAAGCCAGATCACAGAGTTGTACGCTTCCATCATGCAACCACAGTGGTCTGAAGCACAGGAAACAGATGGGAAGCTGAAATGGAAGTGGGGAGGAAGCGTATTCCACTGGCAGTCACTCACCTCCTTTTGAAACGGGAGCCTCCTGCTTTTTCGTCTCCTAGCTCACTTGCCTGCTCAGAAGAGGAAGAAGAAAAAACAGGCAAAGAGAGAAAGCTCAGATTTAAAGTTACAGCGGCACACCAAGGATATTCCAGGTGGTATCAACAGAAGTTTGCTTTGAATAAGAATGACTTCACCAAAAGCGAGACAGTCGTTTCAAGCAGGCTGCTAACAGTCAGCTGTAATAAACCCGAGAAGAGTGATGGCAGAATCAAGAACGAGAGGCATGAGATGGGTGCGAGACCGAGCCCGAATGGACCATGTGTACGCTCTCTCTCCCTCCCTCTATCTTTGGTCTCCCTCTCTCTCCTCTCTCTGTCACTCGACACAGTGCGAGAGAGGGAGACTAAGCGATGTAATTCCTCTTTCTGGAAAATAGGTGGAAGTGATACACAAGCGTCAGATGTTGAAAAAGTCGAGTCGAAATGAGCGAGAGTCGAGCAACAGCATGAGTGAGGCTTGCAGTCGGCTGCACAGTGCCAGTCAAGCATACTAGTATGCAGCCGCACTCACTAAGCGGAGAGGAGAGTTGGAGGTGGGGGTCGAGGGGACACACACACCCACACTGAAACACTCTTTCACCTTCCTTGCATCGGCACCTACACACTCATTTAGTGTCTGAACTTGAAGTTTTAAAGTTTTAAGGAACAGAACTGCACAAATCTCTTCCTCGCCCCTCTTATTGTATTGTTCCTCTTTTTTTGATCAGCAATGGAAGGGAGAGAGAGTCATCGCCTCCCTTTTCAGCCTTGTACTGTATTTGTGTTTAAAATTTTACCCCCCTTTCATAATTTTCCCTGTCGTGTTTATTGGTAGGAGGTGAAAAAACAGTGAGAAAGGGAGGAGAAATATTATCCATTAATTTGCCCCACAGCTGTAATCAGTTACAGCGAGAGGCCCACTCTTTCTTCCATATCAGATGAGGGAGAGAGGTAAGGAGAGAGGGAGGAGGAGAAGGGGTGGACCTTGTTTTTTTCCACCTTGCCATTGTCAGATTTGCACCATTGAAGGAAATCCTCTGCTGCCCTCTGCAAACGCAATCTTTCTTTCTTTCTTTCTTTCTTTCTTTCTTTCTTTCTTTCTTTCTTTCTTTCTTTCTTTCTTTCTTTCTTTCTCTCTCTCTCTTTTTCTTTCTTTCTTTCTGGCTCGACATCAATCCCTTCAGAGAGTGAAGTAGAGGCTGACAACGTATGAGTGAGATGGGGCCGCAGAAACATTGCTACATGATGTGCTTTGGCTTATAGAGGCTACATATAATCTCCACTGGCTCCCCCAGGCTTTGGTGCGGAGAGAGAGAGCGAGAGAGAGTGCGAAACAGAGAGAAATGAAGAGAGGAGAGATGATGGGGGAGGGACAGATGGAGCCGAAAGGGAGAGTGGCGACATACAACCAACTGTAGCCTCAAATCAGCGACAGAGGCAAAGTGAGGCAGGCAAGTGTTTGCGATCACATTGGCCTTTTTCTATTCTTCTCATCCTCCCTGCTTGTCTGCCTGCCCGAATGGGCGTGTCTGGATCCCGACTCATCTCGAAGCCTCTTTGACTCGGAGCATAGGGCGCCGTCTTCTTCATGCAGCTGCGTTTAAGGCCAGACAATCGTATCTGGATCGATGGCACGCCCTCTACACTCTCATGAAAAAAAAAATAATAATAATCACTGATGTTACCGGTTTTAAAATCACTCTGGCTGCTGACACAGATTTGCATGTGCTTGCTGATATACACGCACACACACACTCGCATAGAGAATAGATAGTGCAAGAGTGAGACAGGACAGCTCCCCACATTTATCAGTTGCTTTGTGTCCAAATAGAGCATGTCTTGGGTGACATGCTAATATTAGCTGCTTTGATGGTAAGAGCCTGCAGCAAGCAGACAAAGCGTCACACGTCTGTGCGCACACACACGTCTCTCACACACGCACACATGCACATACACACATTACACTACTCTGTTTCTGCACAAGACAACCAGAATTACAGTAGATCTAGACTACAAAAATCACTGGCGTCGAGCCACAAGATTGTACTATCAAAATTGTTGCTTTTCAGGAGACCTAAAAAATGATATGTTTCTTTAACCTTCAACCATTGCATCCTCAAAGAGAATACGGCATTTTCAACACTTTAGATTGGCAAATAATTTCTAAAAATAACACCCACAAGTGGAAAGATTTAGATTTATGAGAAAATATCATTTTTAACACATTGGGACTTATGAGGTTCAGGCCCGACACCAGCAATATGTTATTCCGATTTTTTGACATGCTTCTCCTTCTACATAATTCATCTGGTTCACATCAATCCAACTTCAACATATTCCAAATATTCACCCCATGTGGGCTTCCATTTTTCTTTTATTCCAAAAATTCATTTTTTTATTTTCATAATTCAACATTTTTCACCCAACAATTCCCCATTCATTCTAACTGAGGCCGAACTTTCCCCCAATAGTTATTTACCATTCATTTCCATTGGCACATTCAAAACAACAGATTCAGATAGTTCCCATTTAAAATTTAAATCTTTTTATGCAGTTCAATTTACGAACGATTTTCAACATACCATAATTTTGCATGTATAAATATGCAATACCAAAAATTCACATTTATTTACCGGTACCCCCAAAATTCCCATATTAGGAGACATTATTCACTTCTCCCTCAACATTACTTGACCAATTCAAACTATTCCAACTTCATTATGTGCAGATCATTCAAGCCATCTCAATTATTACTCCCATTCACAAAACTTGCAAAATTTTCTAAAGCCTCAAATTTCAAATATTTACATATTCACCTCTAGTTCCATGTACATTGACCGATTAAAATCATTCAAACATCAACATATTCAGCTCAATCCATTTCATTCAGTATCATGCCAAATAATTTGAAATCATTAGAATTTACTGTATTTCACATGCTTCACACGCAATTTCTCCAGAAATTGCAGATATGTATGTCCAATTTTTATTTTTTTTATTCATCCCCTACTTTTTACATGCTGTGTAATTCATTCGGTTCTCATCATTCCAATTTCAGCATATTTCAAATATTCACATCACAGGGCTTCCATCGACCCCAAACAAAAAATTCATGGTTTTCCCATAATTCAACATTTTATCATCTTAAAATTCCCCATTCATAACAATTGAGGCCGAATTTCCCCGAATGCTTCTCCATGTCAAATTTACTCTATACAGTAAATCCTCAAAACAAATTTGAAAATTGCTTAGAATTTTTTGTTGCATCTATTGCGGTGCATCTATTTCTACTTTTATTGTAGAAAAAAAGACATTTGCAATGCTATCAACTAGCAAGATTTAATTTAATTTGCTTGTATTTATTAGACAGAAATGTGAACAGAGAGCAGTATTTTCTCCTTTAGCTATTTGAGACACAAAAGCAACAATCCCCCCTGCGCCAAATGGTCAGAGGACAGAGTCCACTCTATTCCAAACGTGTCACGTCATTTTCCATGAATTGGATAAACTAATAAACACAAATACGACACGCCACAATTCTTTTGTCGACAGTTCAACCTTGGAAGATGTTTTCTCACTACTGAATGCTCGTCCACATTTAGAGGTGTGAAACTGCACCAAACCAAAGAATTAATCCTGTCTTTTCGCTTACCTGTAGTAGTTTGTGTTTCAACCTTCTAACTAACTTAAAAGCAGCAGAAACCCTTCCGTAACACACTCAGCTGCATTCAGGTAACTGAAGCCGACTCACCATTGATTTACTGATTTCATTTCAGTCCTGCCTAAGCATTTGTTATCTGTTGCTGATGGCAAGGGATCAGTCGGGCAGGCCAAATAGCACATCAGCCGAGACCCAGTTCTGTCACGACATCCCACACACTTGACCAAACAGCAGCAGGACTGCAAACACGCACGCACCAGCAGCGGTCTGAGATGGAACAAAACAAGCATGCTGGCTGGACAGCGTGTAAACGCATGCAATGGTGCGTAGGCCAGTCAGGCTGGAGAACAGGGCTCACAATGTGGTGCCCACAGCAACAGGTGGCCCCCAAGGACCACATTAGCAGCCCACGGGCCTGTTCTGAAAACAACTCACCAGTGACGGCACAAGGTGATTTTTTTTTTTTTTTCTAGGAATGCTGCAGCAGAAAAAAAATGAAGTGTTCCCATTGTGAGAAATGATGAGCATGATCAATTTCTTCTCAAAAATGAATATAATTAGTTGTTAATAATAATAATATATTATTAATTTCACTGCCTTTGACAAGTATACTTGTCAATTGTATTTTTTAGAGCGGTGCTAAATGGGGGGGAATCTGAGCATGCTCCACTGTAAATATCAAACTTGGAAACAACTTTACTGATGCCCAACCACCGGTAGATGACATCATTGCCCCATTTTATAGGAAATAAACACAGTTTCAGAGTCCATGGGAGAAATGGCTGTATTTTGGCAAACCTACATTTTTCTGCTGTCAATTGTAAAAGAACGGGACGGGACAAAAAGTAGGGAGTCTATTCTGTTATTTGGTAGATTCGGTTTATATATAATTATTGAATGTAATATCACGTGAGTATTGGAAATGTAATAATTTTCTATAATGACTGGCAGTGAATGAGTTAAATGTAATTACAACAAATTTATTTCAATAGTTTGCATCAAGCTGGTAAAATCTTCACATTAACTAGTACCAACAAGTAGCTCTCAGTTTCAAAATGGATCGCGATCCCTGCTTTAGAGAAAAAACAAAACAAAAAACAAAACAAACAAAAAACACTGTTGACCTGAGTGAGGGTCATGTGCCACCTCTGACTGATGTTTTTTTTTTTTTTTTTTTTAAACGTAGAGGTCATTAGGCTATCACTATGGCAACTGGGATAAAGACAGCAACTTTTCAGATTTAACTGGAAAAAGCTTTCATTGACAACTGATGAAATACAGTCAAATGTTGACACTTACATGAAGTTTAGTGCAAATGATGTGAAATTAATCCTTGTTGGTGACAATTGGAATATTGAATGCAGTGAATGCAGACGTTACAAGACATTTAAATTTTTGTGTCGTGCTCAAAGGGGAAGTCGAGAAAAAATTATTTGTACAATAATATGTTCTACGTGGCACTACTAGTATAAACACGGTATTCTGATTAATAATGTGTAATCCATCCATCCATTTTCTTGACCGCTTATTCCTCACAAGGGTCGTGGGGGGTACTGGAGCCTATCCCACCTGGCCTTGGGCAGTAGGCGGGGTATACCCTGGACTGGTTGCCAGCCAATCGCAGGGAAATAATGTGTAATGTGTTTATGAAATATGAATCCAAAAAAACCACCTATCATCTCAAGGGGCAGCCATTTTGCCACTTGCAACTGAAGATGACATCACAGATGCTCAGGGCTCAGGTAACAATCACGGCTCAGCCTGCGCACGTCACATGATCAAACTCCGAAAACAGGTGACTGTGATGTCATTTTAAGGTAAAATGGTAAAATATTAATCTTAGATGAATAAAAACGGGTGGGTTTTGCTGACTAGTTCATATTCCACAAACCCATTATTAATCAGACTGCCTTGTTTAGACAAGTGGGTGTGCACAGAACATATTCAAAGGAGAATTTTTGACTTGACTTCCCCTTTAATCATATGTTTGGTTGTTGTTGTCACATATATACTGTATGTATCTACAGGTGATCAATAACTGTATGTCTCCTCACAAATAAATGGGAAAGAAAGGAATTAAATTGTACCAAAAATACTTCAAACCTCTGAAAATGCAATACCAAAATGCATGCATCCATCCATCCATCCATCCATCCATCCATCCATCCATCCATCCATCCATCCATCCATCCATCCATCCATCCATCCATCCATCCATCCACCCACCCGTCCATCCTCATTAGAGTTGCAGTGACCATCAGTCTATCCCAGCTGATTTTGGGCAAGTGGCACAGTACACACCCGGTATGTAGCCAGAACATTTCAGAACAAAAATCATTTTAAAAGAACACAATTTGTGCATTCAAACCCCCCAAAATAAGAATAATACATGAGAAATGCACTAAAGTAGAATGCTCTTACTTCTTTCTAGTATTTCAAGGAAAGCAGTTTCAAATGTAGGTTCACTTTTTAAATAACTGAATGCAAACTAGTACTGTACTCTTGATTGTGTTGACCAACAGGGGTCAGTCTCTTTCTCCTCTCATCAGCTGGATGTGACTAAAGCCAACCTAAGACCGTTGCAGTAAGGGTGGCAGAGCCACTCAGGCTTGATTACATCTCCAGTTTTCAATATTGTAAGAACAATAGAGGCTTTATAAACTGTGAAGGCGTGTAGCTATCAAAAGAAATAAAAAGTATAAAAGAAGTGTGTTTTGCTGTGATTTGACAAGGTCTCATAATATAATTGAGGATTGTTTTTGTGGGTGAACAATGAACATTGACAGCTATGCTGATGCTACAATTTAAAAAGCATTACATTTTGTGACAATTATTTTACAAGAACTGATTTACATCTTCATCTTTTTTTCTTATTGGTATGCAACTTGCAAATGTCTTTCCCTTTGTAGTCACGTCAAAATGTATCATACCGCAAACATTTCCTCTAAGTTTAAATGCTTTGTCACTTCGCAAAACGCATTAATGAAATGTTCCCTGAAGAAAGTCATAAATATTTCCACTTATGTCACCTTCGCAACAATGGAACTTGAAATTAATTGAAGATTGCGCATTGAGAGTTGTTGAATCACACAAATTAAATATCTTTCAATAATAGGCAAATAAAATGGCAGCCAGGATTGATATTTATCATGCAGTCGCTAATCTCGACTTCCTGAAATGTACATGAAAACTGAAAAATGTCCAGCTATGCAGGATGTCGTGCATGCCTCAGGGAAAGCTAGGAGGTTGTACAGTTATCTCCTATGGTGTAATTCTCAACTATACAACCTACTACCTCAACATGTCGGCAAGCGGAGCGAGACGCCAACGTTATGATTTTGCAATCTGTATCCATCTTGTTGTTTACTGTTATACTATGCCAAAATGTATCAAAATGCCAAAGTATTAGAAGATCAGTAAAAAAAAAACAAAAAAAAAGTTATAGACTGTAAATGAATTCAACGAAGAGACCGGTCTTGATACTGATAATATTCATGTTAATGTTTGTCGGTATGTTTGTCATGTTTGTCGGTAGGTGGTAACGTCTATTTAGGTGATGCTGCTCAGGTTGTTGGAGCTACACAGACGCAGACCTGTAGATACAAGCTTGTGATGGCAATTAACACAAGTTCGGATCTACGGGTTTGGGGCTGCGAGCACAGGAATTCATACGTCCATCGGCATGACGGATGGGGAGGAAAAAAAAGGTCTCTAAAACTGTATATCAAACTTGTTTTCCTGACCATGCGAGAGTGGTTGCGTGAGTAATTGCTGGAAAAGTTTATGTGGCATTTTAAGAGCTATGTGGCTTAGCTCGAATAAGATATAAGTGAGAGAAATGCTGAAAAGAAGCAGAAGAAAAATTGTCTGGAAAATTAATGTGGGTGTTTACTTGATAAAACAAAGAAATCAAAGAAATCTTTTTATGTGTCTCAATTGTTTTTTTTTAAATCTGTGTGATGTAGTAATTTACCTTTTTTCTAAATATAAAAAATAAATACATAACTTAATTAATTAAAGAGCTCTGAGAATCTAACTACTCATATTTCTTACAGCTTTTACTTTTACTTTTTGATGTTGGACATTTGAGACAGAGAAACACAAAGCGAGGGTCAAATCCCCCATTAGTATTTAACAACCCACAAATTAGAAAACATCCCAAAGAATCATCAACCGAGCAATCTCCAAGCAACAAAGTAACACTTGTACGACGCCTTCCAATTTCAATTTGCAGTTTGCTTTCTCCTTCACCTCCCTCCGCCTGAATTTAAATGAGATGTCTGACTTTGAAGCTGTTGCCAAGTTGCTGAAAGTATGTTAGTGGGTCTTTGCCAGCGCACTGAAAGACACCTTGAGATTGGCCCCAACAAAAGAGTTCAGCGGGGTCCACAGAACCCGACCACTTCTGCGAGACCGCGTGTGCGTGTGTGAAAGGATCGAGGTTTCTGAAAGTACAAGAAGAGCAACACCTGCGACATTCAGTGTTGAAGAGTGCCCACTAAAATCTACCCAGCAACAGAGTGTGTGTGCGTGTTTGCGTGTGTGTGTTGTGGGTGCGGTGTTTTCACAAAGGTGAAGTTATGAGAGGTGAGGAAGAGGCATGCTGTTATCACTTCATAATATCTGCCGAGGATAATCAGATATGCAGCGTTTGCACAATGCTACTTGTCAGTTTAGGCCCCTTTTCACTCCCAAGAAGAGAATGCAGGGAACGTCAGATATCAAAAAGGAATCAAACGAAAAAGTGAAAACACAGCAAACGCAGCTCGTCGCATATTGGAAGCATGATGACTTACCCATTTTGCCTCTCTGGCTTCCAAATGTTTCTTTCTCTTGAAAGGCCTTCGACGCTTGCCATAAGCTACATACGATTACACGCAGGCATGTCCGCAGTGACCTATCGGAAAAAAAACAACAACGCTAAAACATGCACAAAAGAAAAACAAACAGGAAAAAAGAAACAGTGAAAAGCGCTTCAGGAGAGGTTGGGACAGAGTGAGACGAGGAAAAAAGCAAAGGAGAGGATGAGGGACTCATAGGGGGGAAGAAGGAGGGGAACATTAACGAGAACAGAAAAAAAAATAGTTTTTTTTTGCAAACTAAGTTCTGCGTACGCTAAATGTCATAACTATAAAAAAGAAAGCTCATATTTCTACTTCTAGATTGTAAAAGCTGTAAATACCAAATGCCAATCGACCCACAACATTGCCAAAATCCCAGCCCTTTAAAAATGTCTTGAATTTCTCCCTTTCAGTCTCAAACTGTCCTTCATTCTTTTGCAATCTCCTTTACTTGCACAGCTGAATGAAGCAAAAGGAAAAAAAAATGGGAGTGTGGAAATTCAGCGAAAGGAAAAAGCAGCCATGAAGCCGTCCTCCTGTCACCCCAACACCTCCTTCCTATCTTCTCTCACCCACTTTCCCCCCTCCTCTCGGCTCACGCTCCTTTTGCCCCCCCCCACCCACTTAAATGCAAGAGGGACAGTCCAGTCCAGGTATAGCTACTACTCACTCAGCCTTTCTCCTCCCAAAACACCCCACCTCTCTCACACACACACACATACATACACTTGGACTTGGATCCTGTTCTTCCACAGAGTCCCACACACAGCTAGAAGCAGACTGACACGCACACACACACATTTCTTGGAGAAATTCCCTGCACCAAAAACAAATAGCAATTTTTATTTAGCCCCAGCATGCGGATCGAAAATAACAAGGCGCTTGGAGCCTTGACTCATGATTTAGCAAGGCACACATACGCCATATGTCTGTTGTCACTGTGCAAAACTGTCTGGCAGCCTCCAAATGAATAAATAAATTAATAAATAAGATATCATTCAATAAGGAACAGCCGACGAGTTCTCTTCGACTATAGGATGAGGAGTCAGAAGAAACAAGAAACAGTCGCAGGATGTTTTAAACAACTTAAATCAAGTCCAAATGTAATGCGTAGAAAGTGCATGTATGACTATGATACTTACAGTATCGTACCTCATAATTTGGAGGATGAAACGTGAATACAAAATGAAATAAAATATCACCATTTGAATATATATATTTTTTTTTTACACAATTCAAACATTTCTACTCATCAATGCATTTATGGGCAGACATTCTCTCTACAAACATCTTTTGATTATAGTCATCATCACAACCTCAAACACAAATGTGTATATTTAAAGTACATTCATATTTTTAAAACATGTTTTGTTATATCATAATGCAAAACTTTGCAGTTACTGTATTAGTCTTTCATGCTAATTAAGGCTGAAAACCCTAGATTCTGAAAATGACAAAAATACTACATCAACAAAAAAATATTACAGTTATTACTGAAACATCTTTGCAATTTGAAAACACGGATCTGCAATTTTTACTATTTGCGTGTAGCTTAAAAGATGCTTAAAGAAATCCATATTTCAGCCAAACCATGTATTCTTCACGCTAAGAGTTGTTTTTGTTTGAGAAACCTTCAAATATATATATATATATATATATATATATATATATATATATATATATATATATATATATATATATATATATATATATATATATATATATATATATATGTAGAGAAAAATAGTTTGTAGGAAGGCAAGGAACGAGCGATTGTGTTTGTAGTGAGCATCTCAAGCATCCTTGATACCTTGAGAGGTGCTTTATAAATTCGAGTTGTCAAATGCATTCAATCAAAAATTAAGTATTAAATAAAATAACCCATAATATGTTAGATGTTTACTTGTGTCTTCAATACATTTTAAATTAGTCCCATTAATGTTGTCTTTTTTTTTTTTTTTTTAAGACTGCCGAAAGCTTGTGAGAGAAAACTAGACTTTAGTTTGCTTTTCAATGTAACATCAGCTTCTACGTCCTGCTGTTGCTGGGTGGCAACAGGTTTTTTTGTGTTTTTTTTTGTTTGTTTGTTTGTTTTTCCCCTCACGTCACAATTCACTATCCTCTTAAAAACTATATTTTATTTCAGGGTATCTAATACTTCCCACGAGACTTAATTTTCTCTAAAAACAAAATAGTCAAGATTTACAGCTTTTGAGTCGAGAGTGCACACAGCCAATTAAAAGTGGACCCCCACTATAGTTCCAAACAGGCTTGGTCGTGTCGACTGTACCAGGTCCGTAAAGAAATAGGATTTTATTGATTTAAACATAAATTCAAGCAAATGAAAGATCTGATATATCGTTTCCCAAAAACAAAAGTTGACGTGTGCCGTTCAATTCCTAATACAAGGGCAACAAATCCAAGACAAAACAAAAGGTGGAGGTGGGCAGCTTGTCTGAGACCACACAGTAATGTGTTGCTCATGATCAAGTGCATCTTTTTTTTCAGGGACATTGTGAGCGACCTGTTGGTGCGTCAACAACCCCCCACCCGCCACCCACCCCCGTAAGCAATGCAAAGAGAGCAGGGAGACTTGTTTGTTTTCAAGCAATATTGTATTTTTCGAAAGTTTGCTGTATTTACCTTTTCCATCTTTACTCGTCTTTTCTATTCCTCCGTCCATCTCGAGTATTCTGCTCACGCACGGCTGCGGCAGACCTCCTCCAATCACTGGCATTAATCCACACCTCAGACCCCCCAATACCCTCTTTGCTCTCCCACAATGCACCTCAGCCCCAAAACTTTCCCAAGACACATTTGGCTTCTCTCTATCGCTTACCTCGCCCTCCCTCTTCAGCCCTCTTTCCTTTCAGCTCGTCTCCCTGTGGCTCTTCATCGCCCAGTTTCCTTTGCTCTGCCTCATTCTTTCTCAAACTCTCTAAATTTCCCTTTTCTCTCTCTCCATTCAGCCACGGCTGTCAGACAAAAGTATCTCCTAATCTTCCCTATGGGCTATTTGAAATAAAATGGTGGCATCCAACGGACCAACCATGTGATAGACCCCCAAGTAGACAGACCCCGTTTTTATAGTACCATTAATTTGTGGATTTCTTTCTTTCTTTTGGGTGATACTCACCCGTACTCGTCCAAACGGGGGCAGTCGAACGGCTTCAAATTCAACCCTGATGGTCCAAACGTTGAGCCAGAAGCCAAACGAAGATGGAAAGAGACTTTTTTTTTTTTTTTTTTTAAGAGCATTTATTTTATTTATCTTTATCTTTATTCCTATATCCTTATTCTTTATCTTTTATTTGGCTTCTTGGTGGATATAAGGTATTATTGTTGACAAGCAAAAGATTAAAATGTTCATAGCAACAATAGAACTAAAAATGGGGACTACTGTAGTGGTAGATTTTAACTTTTACTATTGAAGTAGTGAGTTGAAAAATATTTTTAAATTTTAGTATATTATTTTCACACATTTAATGATGTTAATGTCCATGGCACTGAAAGTACATTTTTATTTCACTGACAAACTTTTTTTTTGTTCAGTTTTCAACACTAATTGTGTCAGTAATGTTGAGTGGGATCCATCCATATCTCTCTAACAGCGGTCTGCAACCTGCGGCTCTCGAGCTGCAGGTTGCTCTTTTGCCCACCAACTGTGGCTCTCTGTGACTTTGAAAATTAATCTCATTTAATTTCAAATTCCTTTTTTCATTTGTCCAAATGCATTTCACAACTGACAGATTATGGTGCTCGACACCTAGCGCCAAGATTTATTAAAGTATTTGAACGTTTGTGAAGAAAACAGCAGGTTTAATGCTACATGAACTATTTTTAAAACAAACATCCCTCAAAGATGTCAGCTTACAATTGTGAATGTTTTATTCCATACAGAAGTAACATTTTGTGTTCCCTGTAGCAATTAATTGATTTTTAAAAGAATATAAATAGGTCAAAACAAACAAGCAAACAGTATGTGCAGTCAAAATATGTCAAAAGGGTTTTGTAGCTTCCGGTGCTTTTGTGTTTTTGTGTTTTTTTGTTTTTTTTTCTTCCCCGAGGTAGACAACCAAAATGGCCCGTTGAGTATTTAAGGTTGCCGACCCCTGCAGATTATTGTACTTGCACGCATAATATTATTGCATGGACATTAATTTGTTTGTTGGCAAACTAATATCTTGAATAGAAAAGACTTTCTATCTGTGATGCCATGTGACGCAGTCTTGGGAATCGTTCTGTCGTACAGGAAAAAGAACAAAGCTAAGAATGTAGTTTGTCTCAACAGTCGGTCATGAATAATGGGTCTTGAGGTGGAAATTGAACATAGCATACTGACTTTTAATTTCTATTTCACCTGAGAAGACGCTTCTGTGGCTCAAAAAAGTGAGTCGCATTCCTACATTCCACACTTTTTTTTTCTTTTTTTTTTAACAAGACTATTCTGAGCAGAGTGGAAAACATTCTAGTATCCAAGTGTGACTTGTGCATTATGCTATTCTCAACCCCACTATTTATGTCCAGCCCCAGTGCTAAAAGAGTGGCCTACATGTCGTCAGATGGAATGTAATGGTGCAACAAGGTGGACATAGCATTTATAACAGCAGCATTTGTTTCCTGTATTTTTTTTTTTTTTTTTTTTGAGGAATTGATGATGGACGCTATTGTATAATCAGGACTGGAAATCCAGGTCGAGAAAGTAATGACCCTGAAATTGTCTGGATTTAGCCACAGGTGCTTCTATTCATCAGGTGGATTCGAGCTTGTTTACCTGCCAGTTGAGTAAAAACACCTGTGGCTATGGCCAAACAGTTTCAATGTTTTTACTTTCTCAACCTGGATTCCCCAACCATGTGTATAATAGCATCTAACCGACGGCACAGTGGCAGACTGTTTAGCAGAGATCGTGGGTTCAAAGAGAGAGAAATGTTTATATTATTACAATAAATGTTTGGTCTTTTTAACAAAGTTAAATAATCGTAAAAAACATACAGTACTTGGAAAAAAATCGGTTTGTCCACCTCACCTTCCCAAACTTTGCTTATGATCGGCAAGCTGAGTATGATCTATGCAGAGTTGTCTCTACCTTATCATAAAGGGTGAAACGTTCTAAGTGTACCTTGGATATCAGCAGGATATCCGGAAAATTTATTATCATCTCTCTCACAATATCAAAAACCATGGCTGTACCTAATCAATTGGTCAAAATGGCCACTGCACCGGGGGTGGGGGCGGAGGCGATATGAAAAACCGTGGGTGTACTTAATCAATTGTCCAAGATGGCCAACACCACTGGGTAGGCGAGAATCCCGTGCGTACCTAATACTGATTATTTCTATGTCTTAATTATTTGGATTTAGGGGTAGAACTGAATGATCTGGATGTAGCCGAAGTTTTTGTCAAAATTTGACTTCAGCCAATATTTTACGGTGATAACATTATGCAATGTGTGTGTGTTAATATTAAAGCCTATAGCACTGCTATTGTCTAGCTATTATAGTGCTGTCAAAGTTAAAGCGTTAAAAATTGATTAATCACAAAAAATTATCACCTTAATCTTAACGCAGTTTAATCACACTATTATTTTTGACCGTAGATTATCCTAAAGGATTGACAGTGAATGGTTATGTTTAAAGTAGCACAGTTTGTGTTGAGCAATAAACATAATTGCATACATTAAAGTAAAGCATTTAATAAATGACATTCAGAATATTTGTTTGTGTCAAAACATTGCGGCCATTTTTTTGTCGTTTTAAATTATGCAAGTAATTAACTGATAAGAAAAAGAGGAGGATGAGAGTGCAGCGGCTCAAAAGTTATTGTTACCTTTTTTTTTAAAATGTTGAAGACGTCCTCAAACGTAGAGAGAATTAACACATAACAGGTGGCGGACAAATAAATGATAAAAAGCCATTTTAATTAAGTGATTAATTAAAATTCTAAGATGTGATTAATCTGATTAAAAAAAATAGTTATTTGACAGCTCAACTAGCTAACTAATGTGCGTGGCTGCGTGTGTGCAGACAGGCAGACAGGTAGTCTCGTGATAAACACTTGTTTTTTGGCAAACAGGAGCCAGGTCAAGGTAAGAGCGAGATTATATGGTCTATCCTTCCAGAATGATTTAGGTTAGAGCAATCTATCAGTTTATGTGACTTATTAGATCTCAAATGAATTGGCTTGTATTTGCAAATAAAACTTTCCCAACATAAACAACACTCCAAAATGCTGATTTGTGTCGGGAAAGTTTCCCGACAGTACAAAGACACTGCGACAGAGCAGGAAGTGGACTTAATATGCAGTATGAGTATTCAGTTTATTATGCTAGCATTTTTATGTGCATTGTCTGGCGCGTCGAATGAATAAATGTTCTATTTGACGTCAGAGCGATTTAGTGTTATTTTGGCAGACTTATATACATCGGAGGAAGCATTAATAAATATGGTGTGTCAGTGTCCCTAGCTTTGGGACACACGAGATATGACATACCTGTTAAATGAGATACTCCTCCCCGCTCAGCCTGAAATATACCTCGAAGCAGTCTTGGTGGAACTGTAGCTCACCAACGAAATTAAACTATCTCAGTTCCCACCGAGCCATTATTAAAGGATGCACCCATTGCGTTTTCGGCTGCTGGTCTTCTCCTTCTTAAAATGAGTATTTCTTTTGCAACAGTGAAAGATACATGTGCAAACATAAGAAACACATTACTTTCTGTTGTGGATGACAATATATAAGTACTTAATTATACTGCTTCATACGCTGTGCCGATCTGTCCCTGGCACCTTCGATTAAAATACACCAAAAGTAGCGTAGTGCAGTCTTTCATCGTGGTTACATTTACAAAAAAGCCTCCCACACTTTCTGTATCGAGCTGGTTTTTCCACGGCTATAGCAAAGTCATGCCCCTGTACTGCACAGCAAAGGAAAACATTTACAGCTCTTCAGAAGAATATGTTTCAATGAAAATAAGTACAAGGCAGGCCTTGGACAGGAGATGCTGTTGCGTAGCAGGGAAATTCACAAATAAGTAGTCAGGGCTACAAAGTTTGAACTCTGGTACGATACAACTACATTAGGTATCTTGCAGCTGAAAAGCAACAAGGTCTAAAAATCTAACAGAGTGTAAGAGTGAAAGTGTGAAGTTTATTTATTTATTTTTTGATACTCAGATATTACGAGCTCCAGGACTGCAATTGAAGCCTGAAATCTGGTGGTACGTACTGTAGTCCAGCTGCAGTAAGATTTAAGTTTTTACTTTACTTTTGAATTCTTCTTGTTTGTACTCTTTGATATATGCTGTCATATTTTTCTTGTCTTACCTGGTGTGTTTTTGTGTTCATATTCATCACTATTTCTCATGAAATGTGTCATCTGCTTGGTAAGAATTCAGATTTTATTAAATATGTTGTTCATTTTAACTATGCTACCAGACACTTTCCTATTTTGCCCTCAGTTCCATTTCTGGTTGTCTGGCTTATTATCACACTCTCATTCTTTTCACCCATCACAATACAGGCGTCAAATATCGTAATATTCTGTATTACGAGACTAGTCTTTGCAAATCCGACTGCAGATACTTCCCTTGCTTCTACTGTTCTCTTTTCTTCCTCTCGCACTCCCTCTCCCACCACCTCCCCCTCTTCCCGATTCCATGTTCCCTTCTTGCCACCCCTCCCCCATTCTGTGTTTGTGTCCTCATCTGACCCTGCTTGGCCTGAATAGCTGTCTGTGCCCATTTGGAACGGGCACAGCTGGTACTGGCGCTGAAAGCCGATAGCCAGTACCGCCGCTCTGCATGTCTGCCTGACATGGAAGACACATCCCTATAATGAGATTTTTGCTCATTTCCTAATTTATGCAGCAGTCATTTATTGATTTCTGCAGTATTTGCATCTTCTTTCTTTGAGGGGGAGTGCACCGATAACCAAAATATGGAATATGAACAATTAATGTCTCAGGTCAATAAATAGCAGGAGGAACATCTTTGTCGATGATGGCAACAGCTTATTTTGTTCCAGATGCTGATACACAACACCACGTCTTAAACTCGAGACCCGTGGGCCACTTTTGGCCCGCCACATCATTTTTTGTGGTCCTCTAAAGCAAAAAAAGTCTACTGCATGCTTCTTGCCGGATTTGTTCTTTTCATTTGGGCAGCAAACGTGTGCAAAAATTGCATTTTTTTTCAACAGATATTACAAGCATTTTTTCCCCCACCAAATTCCTTTTTTTTTTTTTTGCTGATTTAGAATACTGACACACTATGAGTGTGGCTGACATTTTTTGATAGCCAAACACACAACTCATTAGGCATCTACAGTATAAGCAAAACCCCACAAGGAAATTGCTCAGCGCTTTGGCATCCGAAAAGAGTGAAACTAGTAGTGAAACTTTGCTTATGTGCTCACAGCTTTTCTCTAAAATTCTTCCAGGAATAACACCTGCAGCAGGCATATTGCAATTAACCATTTCCAACCACTTCCTATGTATTTCAGTGCCAACCCTGATATGATAAAAATAGCGTATTGTGAGCTACATTAGCTGCAGACGTTCTTTAATTAACCGCACATGAGGCTCGGCTCTACTTCCACTTGCCCAAATTTATAAATCCCTTTTCAAGCCTCTGACATGTGCTGCCATAACCACTGAGAATGTATTATCAATAATTCAGTGTTCCTTTTATAACTATGATCTGTCATCTTTCTAGCAGCCATCCAATTCAATGTACTTCACAGCAACAAGCCCAACTGACAATTCCGAGCTTATGTCACAAGTCAAAATGGCGGTCAACTCGGTGAAAGAAGCACTCATTGACAAGCATTGGACTTTGTATAGTTGTAATTTGATTTGTGAGGATTATTTTGATTTCAGAATGTGATGAAATGTTATTTGACTATTATAACAGTAGTAACAGTAACAGCCTGCTTTGTATGCTAGTCACATGCAAAAGCAACACAATACGCTGTTTGTGTAATGTGTAAAAGAAGCATTTGCATTGCATAAATATCAGAAATAATATGAAGATTGGAATTGTCAGTAGCCTTTTGGCGCAATTGTTGCATGGTAGTTTGAGTTGGGCCAGTACACATATTATTTAGAAATTAGACACATTTATTCTTTTCATGCATATTTTCTCATGCGCTATAACCTGGCTTCTAAACCTTGCCAACAAAAATAATTTTGTTATTTATTCACTGGATTTACAGTTCAGCATGCAGATTTCATCTTCATGCCTACTTTATTCTTCTTTTGTCTAAATCATGCACGTCATTACATCGGTGCCCCCCAGTGATCAGACTGAGACACAACAGTTGAATTAAACAGCTCGTTCAGAATCTAGAACAATACAATTTGGGGCCTATTCACTAAAGGTTTGCGTCGCCTTTGCGCTGCGCTAACCGTCAAAAATGAAGCAATCACCTGGGACTTACACCGGATGCGGTTGCGGTGCGGCTGCGGTGCGTTCCGGCGACGCAAGCAATTCGATTCCATTCATTTGAATGGTGCGTGTGCGTTGCATGTCGACTGCGTCTCAGCTGCGGCGTGCCGCAGCCCTTCCGCAAGGATAGACCTGTTTTCTATTTTTGCCGGATGCCGCAGCGGTAGGCCTCCGGCAAATGGCAAGCTCGCACAAAACACATCGAGCGGGACAGGAAGACCGACGCAGTTTCAAAATAAATTTCCGGTTACCTTTCAAAATAAAACTCGCTAGCTCCTATTTCGCAAGCATGTTAGCAAAACGTGATGTGGGCGTAGCCGGGCCTGGAGTTAACGTGCGAGGTGCCCATTCACGGTTTAGACACCAGCGAACATGGACGAGGAGAGGTTTATATTGGAGGTGGAAAGCCACAAAATAATAAAAATCCACCTCTCTTTCTGTTTCTCTGTTGAGCACAGACTTTCTGTGTGTTTTTCGTTGTTTTTAACGCCACATGATCGCGCGCGGTCACGCGAGACACGGCGGGAAGTGGTCGGCGACGGAGCTGCCACACCGCATCTGTGCGGAGCCGGTGTGAGTTGCCCAAAAAATTGACGCGTCCGGAACACGCAGTCAAGACGCACCGCACCGCAGCCGCACCGCACACGCAACCGGTGTAAATCCCGGGTTAGGGAGCGCCTAATTCACTAAACACGCGCAGATGGGGAAATCCGTCACTAAGTGCGCGGCCAAACAGATTGCGTCACGGTGCGCCAGTGTTATTTGCGTGTATGTAAATTAGGTAATTTGCATACATTTTCCGCAAAATATGCCCACCCCAATGCAAATGAGACTCATTGATATGCAGCTTCTAATTCACTAACGCCAGCGCAAATAGCCACACCGCGTGTGCGTGACGCAAATAACGTTTTTGGAAAGCATGTATTATCCTGACGCAACCCCAATCCCGGAATCATGACAGCAGTGCGTGCCATTTGCAGCACATACATCTACGGCAGATCACGCAGAGAAGAAAGAGAGAGGGGGAAATATTTCCGTGTTAGTTTAGGACACATAACGTAATCCGGGCTGATCGGCAATGGCGGGGAGGCGTTTTACGATCATTTTTACGTGCCAGATGCATACTGTACGCCCACGCCAACCTCTGAAAAAATATTTTTTTTAAACGATCGCACCAATAATTTGTACTTTATGAATGAATGACGTCGTCGTCCTCTCTGCTCTGTACAGCTTAATGGCGCTCTAAATATGCTTTGCACTTAACTACAGTATTCCTTGAAAAGAAGTTGTCTCACCATATTTTTAACGGGACTTTCTGCCCACTGGATATTTGCGTTTAATTCCATCCATCCATCCATTTTCTTGACCGCTTATTCCTCACAAGGGTCGCGGGGGCTGCTGGCGCCTATCTCAGCTGGCTCTGGGCAGTAGGCGGGGGACACCCTGGACTGGTTGCCAACCAATCGCAGGGCACACAGAGACGAACAACCATCCACACTCACACGCACACCTAGGGACAATTCGGAGCGCCCAATTAACCTGCCATGCATGTCTTTGGAATGTGGGAGGAGACCGGAGTACCCGGAGAAGACCCACGCGGGCACGGGGAGAACATGCAAACTCCACCCAGGAAGGTCCGAGCCTGGACTCGAACCGGAGACCTCAGAACTGGGAAGCGGACGTGCTAACCACTCGACTACCGTGCCGCTGCGTTTAATTTATTTATTTATTTATTTATTTATTTATTTATTTCAGTTGGTGTCCAAACTCAGCCTCGAGGGCCGGAGTCCTGCAGGTTTTGGATATTTCCCTGCTCCAATGGACCTGTTTACAATGAACACGATCATTACCAGGCTTGTGCAGAGCTTGCTGATGAGCTTCAAGTGTGTTGGAGAAGGGAAAACATCTAAAACCCGCAAGATCCGGCCCTCGACAACAGAGTTCGGACACCGCTGATTTATTTTATGATGTGTTATATACAAAACACTGTATTTATTTTGTGAACAAATGGGAGAAAAGAAAATTGCCATTAATTTCATGCAATTTTAAGGGAAAATGCTAAATAGTGGTATATAGGGCGTTCTTTAAAATGATCTGTCATTGGTTTTATTCAAATTTTATGTATCGGAAGTACTAGTTGTATCGGTTATTTAGTGTCATGTCTGTGAGTACTCAAGTGGTGATGCCTCATAATGGTTTCGGTCTGAAAAAAAAGGGGTATCGAACATTCTTAATCTGTAATGACAATGAAATGTAAGGGGCAATTGTGTATAGATGATTATATTGTGACGTTGTTATCATTACCCATTTATATGCTTTTCAGAGTCAGAAACCATAACTACAATATGACCCTGATGTAAACCATTCCCAACCTTTTTTTATTTTTTTTATTTGCAGCATCCATCCATCCATCCATCTCCTTCCGCTTATCCGTCAGATCGTGGGGGCAGCAACTTTAGGAGGGAAACCCCGACTTCCCTCTCCCCAGCCACTTCAACCAGCTCCACCGGCGGGATTCCAAGGCGTTCCCAGGCCAGCCGAGAGACATAGTCTCTCCAGCGTGTCCTGGGTCGTCCCTGGGGCCTCCCGCCGGTGGGACATGCCTGGAACATCTCCCCAGGGAGGCGTCCAGGAGGCATCCGAACCAGATGCCGGAGCCACCTCAGCTGGCTCCTCTCAACGCGGAGGAGCAGCGGCTCGACTCTGAGTCCCTCCCAGATGAGCGAGCTTCTCACCCTATCTCTAAGGGAGAGCCCGGACACCCTGCGGAGGAAACTCATTTCGGCCGCTTGTATCCGAGATCTCGTTCTTTCGGTCACGACACACAGCTCATGACCATAGGTGAGGGTTGGAATGTAGATCGACCGGTAAATCGAGAGCTTCGCCTTTTGGCTCAGCTCTTTCTTCACCACGACGGACCGATCCAGAGTCCGCATCACTGCAGACGCTGCACCGATCCGCCTGTCAATCTCTCGCTCCATCCTACCCTCACTCGTGAACAAGACCCCAAGAAACTTGAACTCCTCCACTTGGGGCAGGATCTCATCCCCGACCCGGAGAGGACACGCCACCCTTTTCCGACTGAGGACCATGGTCTCGGATTTGGAGGTGCTGATCTTCATCGCAACCGCTTCACACTCGGCTGTGAACCGCTCCAGTGAGAGTTGGAGATCCCGGCTTGATGAAGCCAACAGCACCACATCATCTGCAAAGAGCAGAGATGCAATGCTGAGGCCACCAAACCGGACCCCCTCAACGCCTCGGCTGCGCCTAGAAATTCTGTCCATAAAAGTTATGAACAGAATCCGTGACAAACCTTGGCGGAGTCCAACCCTCACTGGAAACGAATCCGACTTACTGCCGGCAATGCGGACCAAACTCTGGCAGCGGTCGTACAGGGACCGAACAGCCCGTATCAGGGGGCCCGGTACCCCGTACTCCCGAAGCACTCACACAGGACTCCCCGAGGGACACGGTCGAACGTCTTCTCCAAATCCACAAAACACATGTGGACTGGTTGGGCGAACTCCCACTTACCCTCGAGGATCCTGCTGAGGGTGTAGAGCTGGTCCACTGTTCCACGGCCAGGACGAAAACCACACTGCTCCTTCTGAATCCGAGATTCGACTTCCCGACGGACCCTCCTCTCCAGCACCCCTGAATAGACCTTACCAGGGAGGCTGAGGAGTGTGATCCCTCTGTAGTTGGAACACACCCACGGTCCCCCTTCTTAAAAAGGGGGACCACCACCACCCCGGTCTGCCAATCCAGAGGCACTGTCCCCGATGTCCACGCGATGTTGTAGAGGCGTGTCAACCATGACAGCCCCGCAACATCCAGAGTCTTTAGGAACTCCGGGCGGATCTCATCCACCCCCGGGGCCCCGCCACTGAGGAGCTTTCCAACCACCTCAGTGACTTCGACCCCAGAGATAGGAGAGCCCACCTCAGAGTCCCCAGACTCTGCTTCCTCAAAGGAAGACGTGTCGGTGGAATTGAGGAGGATGCATATTTGCAGCATATGAAGATTTTAGAGTTCCACTCCAACAGGTGCCCACTCTGCTTGGCACCCAACCACTTTTTGGGGATAGACAACTTTGCATTAACCCCACAGGTTAACCACTCATATTGGTATGGTAGTACATAGCGTAAGTAATTAATAATTAACAAATAAATGACATAGAAAGTCAGAGCTGCTCACTCCCTGCCCACACATGCTGCTGTTCAACTAAGAGCTTGTAGGTGAGGGTAAAGCATTTAACATCCATCAACTGCAACAAAGCGACATGACTTCTCATTGAAAACGGTTCATATACTGTACGTTTATACATGATATCATTCATGCTATTATTTATACAAGCTACTTCCAGTACATGGAGTGAGGGATAAAAATATGCAAAAACTACTCAAAACTCTGCTTTAGCTGTTGAGAATTGTGCAGAAATGTACCCAATTGTTGTATGACGGGTTGGCAGCAAGTCATCGCTCCAGCGAGGTATATGAGCTTTGTGTTCAGTTGAATAGACCCGCATTTGACACCATGTCAATTTGTGAGTAAATAGAGACAAGATCATCATTCTTTCATTAGGGTATTTCTATGTTTTTGGGGGGAAATATTTGGGGACAGCCATTTTGTGTTCCATCATGACAAAGCAATTTCCACAGATGTTGCATCGGACGAGTTTGGTGTCGAAGAAACTTACTGGCCTGCACAAAGCACCTCAATCCCATCAAAAAGCTTTTGCATGAAATGGAACAGAGATTGCGATCCAATATCAGCCTCATCAATGTTGAATGATAACAACAACCCTCCCTAAAACCTCATAGTCTTAGTATGGTTAGTCAAATTATGCACTGGTAAATCCATCCATCATACAGGATCATTAGGAAGAACAAGAATGATAAAATGCAATTACCGGTAAGTCAATGTTCAAAGCACACAATTTGTTGTGTTTTTTAATGTCAAATCAACCTTAATGTATCTCACACAACATTGATGCTTTTATCTTTGCAGTTTTGTTGTTTTTAGAATATATATTCAATCTATCTTTATGTCTTATCACAATTGTTCAAATTCAGAGAGCATTTTGCTTTGATTCTCTGTGTGTCAAGTATTTAACCGTAGAGTTGACACTCAAGCTTTTTGAATCTTGAATTTTCTATGTTCTGCAATTGCACAATGCAAGGTTATAACCACGTTTCTTTATATTACAAATGTGTTAAAAATGAAAAGGATTCATGGAGGTTATTTTCATTTCACCTCTTTGTTGTTCCCATGAGAGTGCCCTTGGGTCACTTGAAAGGAGCTATTTACTTTATTATTAAAAAAGTAAAATTTGTATGATTAACCATTAATCCATTTTAGATTCCACTTGTCCTCATTAGAGTTATGAGGGACCTGAAACCTTTCCTAGCGATCTTTGGGCTACAATTAAGAAAGTTCAATGAATCTAACATGCATGTTCTTTCATCGTGGGAGGAAGTCCACATAACAACACACTTAAACCAAATGTATTAAACCACGATTACAGCATTAGAAGTTGTTCGAGCAATAATTAATTTTTTATCACCACAAAGCATTACGTTCAATAATTTCTTCCTAATTACATAAATTGTCATTTTAAGGCTTTATAGCCAATCTTAAATTTTCAAGTCTATAGCCCAACAGTTTGATTAACGTTATTATTTGCTATTTTCACTGTAAAAAGTGTAGGATTAACAGTGAATTTCTGTAAAAAGCTAAAATCCTGAAAAAGATGTTAATATGATAATGAAGCATTGTGTAATTTACATTAATATGTTTTAAAACTCTGAACCAAACACAAATGTTGATGTGACATTAAGAAAATGTAAAAAAAATAAAATAATATATATATATATATATATATATATATATATATATATATATATATATATATATATATATATATATATATATATATATATATATATATATATTTATTTATTTATTTATTTATTTATTTATTTTTTTTACTGTAATTTAAACAACGATAAACTGTATAACATAAAACCTTGGGATACATTTAAAATTACATCATAACAGTGTTAGAATAACTTTTTTTTGTCAGTAAGTTCTTTGGTACATTTTGTTTATGTAATATTACAGAAAGTAATATTACAGATAAGAATATTTTGATTTACAGTAAAACCATTTTAATATAAAGGTTAAACCAAATATATTATGTTCATTTAAAATTGATATACTGTAGATCTAATTATTAATTTATCAGTACACTGCAAAAAAAAATAAGGCAGCTGTGTTTACCAGAATAATTCTGTAAAAACAAAAAATACTGTGCAAATATATACACGCACACACACACACACATACATATATATATATATATATATATATAACAGAGATTGCGATCTAATATCAGCCGATCCAATATCAGCCTCATCAATGTTGAATGATAACAACAACCCTCCCTAAAACCTCATAGTCTTAGTATGGTTATATATATATATATATATATATATATATATCCATCCATCCATTTTCTTGACCGCTTATTCCTCACAACAAGGGTCGCGGGGCTGCTGGCGCCTATCTCAGCTGGCTCTGGGCAGTAGGCGGGGGACACCCTGGACTGGTTGCCAACCAATCGCAGGGCACACAGAGACGAACAACCATACACACTCACACGCACACCTAGGGACAATTCGGAGCGCCCAATTAACCTGCCATGCATGTCTTTGGAATGTGGGAGGAGACCGGAGTACCCGGAGAAGACCCACGCGGGCACGGGGAGAACATGCAAACTCCACCCAGGAGGGTCCGAGCCTGGACTCGAACCGGAGACCTCAGAACTGGGAAGCGGACGTGCTAACCGACTACCGTGTCGCCCTATATATATATATATATATATATATATATATATATATATATATATATATATATATATATATATATATATATATATATATATATGTTAGCACGTCCGCTTCCCAGTTCTGAGGTCTCTGGTTCGAGTCCAGGCTCGGACTTTCCTGGGTGGAGTTTGCATGTTCTCCCCGTGCCCGCGTGGGTCTTCTCCGGGTACTGCATGCATGGCAGGTTAATTGGGCGCTCCGAGTGTGAAAGGTTGTTCGTCTCTGTGTGCCCTGCGATTGGCTGGCAACCAGTCCAAGGTGTCCCCCGCCTACTGCCCAGAGCCAGCTGAGATAGGCGCCAGCACCCCCCGCGGCCCTTCTGAGGAATAAGCGGTCAAGAAAATGGATGGATATATATATATATATATATATCCTAAAACTGGTTTTTAACTTGTAGATTCAGCTGTTCTTTACTGATAAGTGGTAAAGCAGTCATCTTGCAACCCTGAGGTTGTTGGTTCAATCCCAGTGCAGTGTGTCTGTGTCAAAGAACCATGTGCAGAATAATGAAACTCCAGTTGTTTCTGATGCTGTGTAATCTGTAGGCGAATGAGTACAAGTCGTCAAAATGCAAAGCACTCTGAGAGATAGTAAGGTAGGAAATTGCTATACAAATGAAGTACCATTTACCAAGAACATGCTGCTTTTATCCTGTTTTGTTCAGTAAATTCTACACACAGATTTTGTTTATTGTACATTGAATCCCAGTACAATTTAGAAACAGTTACTGTTTATTGTACATGAATCCAGTTAAATGTACAACTTTTTTCTGTAAAGTTTCTAACATTTGCACTGTATTTTATTTTATTTTTTTAACAGAATATCTCTGGCAACCTCAGCTGCCAGTGTTTTTCCCTGTAAAAACTTTTTTTTTTTTTTCAGTGAAACAAGATACTTTGTAGTATATTTTCAAATGTATAACATTTGCATGCCAACTGAACAACAATGAATGCACAAGGGCTCAGACTCAGCCTACAAGATTAACTGCAAAACTTGAGATATTGGTATACAGTATAATTACTTACAGTAATTCATCTTATTTAAATTATTTTGATGGCCAGTATTCATAATCAGTGCAGATAACATTTCCAAAGATAAGAGTCTTTATATCAGTGGATGATATGTTTTTTTTTCCCATGACATTTTCAGTACTTGCATTCACATGGACAACAGTCTGTAATCATACCTCTTGTATGCCGGTGCATTGTCTTCAGACTTCATCAGAGATATTCCAGATTTTGTCTGCAATAAGAAAAAAAAACATTTGCAGTTAAAGAAAGATTACTTCATTTGTCACTCCTATGTTGCACAGCAAAATTTACAACCAACGTTTCTACTACTTTTCTGCCATGCCAAACCCAAAGAAACATCCAAAACATGAAGCTCACATATAATCAAACTCGGCCCCTGAAGTCCCACTTCATAGTCATCAAGTCATAATCCTTGAAGCAACGCAATATATATTAGAGTGGAAAGAATGAGGGCAAAAATGATGGAACAGGAGCAGATATATTTTTAACCATCACAAATTACACCTTGCAGCTAACTATAACACAAAACAACTCATTTGAAGAAACAAAGGGACGATTGTAGAAAAATGGCAAAAACAAAACGAACACTGAGTTTCGTTTTTGTCATAGATGAACTAAATGGATGTTAAGAGGGGTCTGCTTACTGCAGTCCCTGTCCCTTTAAAGACAATGACCTGACCATCAGGGCAGCTTGGCTGCAGATGAGAAAGTAGTTATTTCAAGCCCCCCCGCTCATTTATTTGTGAATGTATTTTAAGAGACCTAAAGCAGTATACTGGATGTCTGGGTGGCATGCTGATCAAGTAAGATGGGTCTAATGGAATCAAGGGACAGCATATGGGGGGGTAGGGGTGAACAGGGGATCAGGGCTCTAAGCCAGGCAGATACACTCGGGTGGATAGCGTATCTTTAATGCTACTGATGTTCAAGCAAACTGGCGCCCTGGCTTGCTGGCATGGTGCCTAGCGTTCTTCCACTGGCTGGGGGCTCGTATAGTTTGGATGACTGTTGCAAGAAACTGAGGGGAAGTCAAAGGTGACAGGCAGACAGACTGCAGACAGACAGTGGCCAGAGGCAAAAACTCAAAAAGTAGAGAATAAATACTGACCAAGTCGATGGAAGTTAAAAATTCTACGTTGGTAGTAAGCATACAAATAAATCCTGCTGAGAGCATTGCATCACAAATATGTCCTAACTTCTGTTCAGTTACTCGCCTGAACATGACCATTAAACTCCCCATCGGGAAATGAGACCTCAAACCCCAGCAGAGCTGGCCCACGCTTGCACAATCAAAGACAGCCTCCGCCAGCACAGTGGCTTACCCCATAAGCAACTCAGGACGAAACGGTGTTTTCACTTTCACAAACTCTACAGTCGTACCGACTTGCACATGTGACGCTCATTAAAATGTGCAGTTTCCCTCCAATTAAAGCAAAAGTGCTGCTCCGCTGTGGGATAGCAGAAACGGCGACTCTTTGTAGCAATATGTTGTCTGTTTTGCTGCAGAGATTCTGAAGATGTTGAATAATAAGCTGTGCACTGGAAAGCTCCAGCCAGTCTATGTGAGAGCTCGCCAGTGGGGCAGCTTCTGGCTGCAGGCGCCGTTTACAGCTCGGTCCATCATAGTCGCCTTGCAACCCTGACAGAGATGCATTTATTGACACTTACTTTGGATGACAGTGATGACAGTAAAAAACAGATTACTGCTGTAAGGGTACCGATGTTGCTCCATGTGCAGCGGGCTCACATAATGGTTATTTTGAGACGGTGGCAGTGGTGCAAGCTCAGCTGCAAAAGTTGTCGTGGAAGGTAACATTGATTTTGTACTGTTCCGTTGAAGAAACAAGTGTCACCTCACCTATAAATTCTCAATAAAAATGAAAGCATGAATGAGATTAATTGGCATTGATGCATGAAAAAAATGAAGGGACACCACTTAGACCTTGCCGTGGACCTCACACAACTACGATAAATGAATGCCCAATATTTTTTGGGTAGCATATGCTTTTTTTCTATCACGCAATGTGATTTAGCTCAATTTTGTATGGCAGAATTCTTGATTTCATCTGCCAGACAAGATCATTTTCACTGTTTTGTACATTTTAACACAATCTTATTCCCACATTTATGAATCACACCTTTTCAGAAAGTGTGACAAAACTATCAAATCTAATAAAGGTTTTTTAAAGAGGAAATCTACCTTAAACATTTCTTGACAATAATATATGTGACCTCACTAGTCTAAACATAAAATTCTGATTAATATTACATTTGTGGAATATGATTTATGAAGAAAAATCCAGCCATTTTTAGTGAAAATGACATCACAATTGCTCAGGTCTCAGGTAACAACCAATCACAGCTCAGCTTCAGAAAACAGGTGAGCTGTGATTGGTCGTTGCCTGAGACCCGAGCAATGTGGCAAAATGGCCGCTACCTAAGATGGATAAAAATGGGTGGATTTTGCTTCATAATTCATATTCCACTAATGCAATATTAACCAGAATACTGTATTTAGACTAGTGGGGCTTTTTTTGGGTTGACTTCAACTTTAAATGTTGAGCCACGATGAAAGAGGAACGGAGTATTTTACAAAACAAAACAAATTTAGATACAGCAGCACGTCTACATACACATTAACAGTATACCTTTTTTTTGATTGATTGACTGACTGACTGACTGACATGTAAAACACATTGACACACTGAAATTGTCTTTTGTAAATACATTTACACTAATATAAGCAATCCATATAAGCAATCCGTTCTTTGCTCCTCCCATTCTATATGAGGAGTCATCGTTATTAGGAATTCAGCCAGTAAGCTAGCACCTTGCTTTAAAATTAAACATGCACTTGACACAACAGCGAGTTCCTCTCATTCCATTTCAAACCAAATACAGTAGAGCTCTCACTGACCACCTGAAATCCTGGCCAGATAAAATGTACGCTAGCTCTTACTTAATACTATCAACAATGAGCTATGACTCAATGTAGCAAAACCGACAAATGGTACTAATAACAGCATTGGTATTGAGCATGTGTGTGGTTTACATATATACATACTAGTGTACAGGTGTTTTAAGTGTGCTGAGATTCAATTTAGACTTTAGAATAAAATAAAAGTTCTATGATAAAGAAAATTGGTCGACTGACTGACTGTCTTCATGAGGCACTTTAGTAAGTTTGGCCAGATTTTTGTGCATAGTAATAGTTTGCGTCTTTGGTTTGTTTCCTAAGGTGGGGCTGTCACCCTCATTCTCCGAAGCGCGTGTAACAACTATGGCCAATGGCCCAATCCACCCTCTATTTTTTTTTTAAAGTTTACTTCTCCTAAAGCAAATTCTCTGCAGTCGCATAAATATTCCACTGCCCAGACAGGATCCAGGCTTGGTTAGCTCTGCAGGTGGCTCATCCAACCACCAACAAGGCTCTTTTGAAGCCGCTGACCAGGTGACAAAGGAATGTATGCGTCTGCCGAAGGAGTGTATTCAAGCCCGGCTTCTCGGAGCCCGAACAAATGGCTCCAATGATTTGGAATACACAAATGACCGATCAAAGGAATGTTCATGACTTCTTATCAATCACAAAGGGTATTCTGGCGCCTCGCCCTTCCTGGAACGTCTAGATGGAGCAACAGCACCGCCAAGTGGTGAAACTTGGAACTATCCTTAGTGACAATTCACATAAGTAACCGCATTTTACACATTTATACCATGATAATTCTTGACAGACAACTGAACTACGAATGATTCATGTTATATCTTTGTGTGTATGAACATCCTATTTCATTTGTACTCCATAAAGAATGAAAGATAATCAATATCTCTCAGTTCAGTCAGATTAGACAAGTAGAAGTTACCTCACAAGTTAGTTTATGATGCATTAATTACGATGTGTGTTAAAGGGGTTGTGTGGGAAAACTGATTTGCCAGACTGACCAAATTTAATGCCAAATTATTAATCTCTTTAATAATTTTTTTCTTAAAGTCTGCCCGAGCGAGCAGAAGGGTGTGCCACCACCCACTGAAGCCCCGCCCAAAGACTTTAAAAGGATGAGGGGACCTCTCTCTTGCCCTCTTCCTGCTCTTGCCCTCTTCCTGCTCTTCCGCCTCTTGTCTCTGGCTTCCAAGCCTCTTGCAAAACTCTCCTGCACGACCTGCAAGTGCCCCAGCCTGCTCGAACTCTTTGTTCCAAGAAACTTACCAACCACGTGGCCCTTTTCTTTTCTGGCAGCAACCGTTGCCGAGAGCGGACCCTCGCTCCACGCCAAGCCAAAGCAGGTGCAAACTGCAACGCTGACTAAAGACTCTTTTGCTTTTTTTTTGTTTTGTTTTTTTGTTCCACCATCGGTGCTTGCCCGCCCGGACTCCGCGGCCCCCGGCGTACACTTGCAACGTATCGCCGGGCTCAAGGTTGTGCACCTAAGCCGCGCACCTCACCTGCTATTCGGTGGCGCTCCGCCGCAGTGCCAACGCACCTCCAACGGCTGGCCTTCCCCGTACGCAGGCGCGTACTGACCGAGCTGCAACACCTGAACTCCGACAGCTGCCCAGCAGAACCAACCTTGGCGAGAATCAACCTCGCCGGATCGCCGACCAATCAAGGGACGAGCCGCGCAACTACGCCAGGCCCCTGAGCGGCTTCCCCGTGCTCACCTGTGGAATAACCCTTTTTTTTATTTTCTTGCCTTTTTGGAACGAACATTGACTATTTTTCACCCTTTTGTTCAAGACCTTTCTGCTCATTCGACGCAAACGATGCTCGTAAGTCTGCATTTGATTCCCAAATTGGTACCACTGCGTGCAACTTACGTTTGAAACATATCACAGATCTGGCAGGTCAAATTTCTCTTTTCCTTGTTTCCTCATTCATTCGCATTCCTTCCTTATTTTCATTCGCTTTATTTTGTTTCTTTTCTTCTGACGGTAGAATAGTTAGATAGGCAGTGTTTTGATTCTGTAGTGTAGCAATCGTGAATAAATGCATGTTTTATGAACTCTATTCCGCCTAAGTCATCTGTGTTTCAGAGTGGATTATTATTCTTTTGTTAGTACAACGAACCACTGAATATCGAGTGTGGCGACTTTAGATTATAAATGACTGATGAAAGAAGGATTTTGGTCGTTGTTTGCTCCTGTTAACCCAAAGCAAAACCAACGTGGTGCCCCAGAGGTTATCGAGGTAAATATAATTTACCTCTGTAACGTCCAGATTATTAATTCGTCCAAAAGACGACCCAATTATCGCTACATAATGGTGCCCCGAGTGAGGCTACATAACATAAGCACATCCACTCGAAAATACAAGACTTTGGACGTGAAAAGTAAAACACATTTCACGTAGTGTACCTAATCATTTGGCTCTGTGTAAAAAGGTAAACATTTCTGCTTACATAGAACTGCACTGACTTTCCCCTTCAGCGTTGAATCGAGCGTTTGTTAGCCGCCATCTTGCGTGTGTTACCACCGCAGTGGCCTGCTATAAGTAAACGAGAGTAACGGGATTGATTGATGGAAGAAAAGTAAGAGCCGGTCACCGTTTGAGAAAATAGTGGCTTGTATTTGAAAACGTACGTGATAGAACTCGAGTTGTGCAGCTTTTAAATTTCAGCTGGCTGAATTTGAAGTTGTTTGTCTTTGTGTGTTGTGTTTCCGGAAATTGTGGGAAGTCAGGTGACAGCCGATGTGCATCGCTTTGACCAGACTCGAGTTACGTGCTTCGGAGTAGCTAACCGCGAGCAACGTAAACGACGTCCGAGTCACTTTCCCCGTGTCCTCCCACACCTAGCTTGTGGGAGAAGTTTGAGTCGTGACTGAGCTTTCTGTAGCCGCCGACTCAAAGTTTCAGCTCGTGGCGAGCGGATGAACAGAGCGCTAAGACGTTAGCTGCTTACCTGTACCGTGTACGCATTTCCACAAGGTGGCGCCATAGTCCTTGTGAAGAGCTGTGTGGCTCGTGGAGGCGTGGTTGAGTACCTCCCCCTCCCTTCTCGTTGGCGAGTTTGAGCCACGCCTGCAGACGCCCCGAAAGGGAGTGAGTTCTGCAGGCTGTCAGCTGTCAGTCAGTGTTGGAGTGACACAGATCACTCGAGCTTGCTCCACTGCCAATAGACAACTGAACTGCTGCTTTAACGCCGGTGATCCTTGCTCCGCGATAATTCTGATTCAATGTTACTACACATTGCTTTTTGAATTGTTTTCCGTGTCGAGCGTTGTACTTAGTGATTGTCGTCACTGTTAGTACGCAAGGATAATAAAAGAATTATCCACGTCCGATTAAACGCATTTGTAGGCTCAATTGACTGCTTGCGTTTAACGATTATAGTAATAGCCGACCGCCTCTAGTCTTTTACGCTGCCTAGCGTGAGAGCAATTACGGTTGCATCAACAAAACATACTGCTGGGTCAAATTAATACAAAGGAACTATTTACACTGTTGTGTTTTTCTTTTTTTTTTTCCTTTCTTTTTCCGTATTCCCTTTTATCCAGTTTCATACTAGGCTAACTAGCTGTATTCTTGACTTAACATTCTACTTAATTTAGGGTTTTGTGTTTGTTTAGTTGGTTTGGTAGACCTAGTATTATTATTATTATTTTCTTCTCTTTTATTTGTTTTTCTTCTCATTTTTATCCATTATTTTTAATTTTGTTGTTTTGTTTGTTCTTTTGTTTTGTTTTTCGGTTGCGTCTAGTTAATAAGAAGGTGTGAGTTCGAATGAGCTATTATTAGAGAGGCAGCTCTAATATTTCTGTATAGTTTTGCAGTTTTTGTGTCCCAAACCCCGTCCACAAGACATTTGCATAAAACTGTACTGACACTGTAATCAGTCATTTGACTAAGACTATTAACCCCTTTTAAGTTTATTTTCCCCTTTTCCTGCTTTGTTGTTTATTTAATTTAATTTTAATTTCAACTTTTAACTCGACTTCCAAAAAAAATAAAAAAATAATTGAATTTTTTTTTTTGATTTAGCTTTTGGGATTGACTGCTGTAACATTTCAGAGTTACTCGGTCCCTCATTTAAGCTATTCTTTGCTGAGTGAATCAAGTTGAAGTTAGTATTATCAATTTTTTTATTTTTCTTTATTTATTATTTTATTTTTGTTGCTGTTTGTTTTTGTTTGTTTTGATAACTGGAATTGATTTTTCCACAACTATAGTGTAAGCAGTGGGTTGCAGAGCCCACTACAAATCTTTTGCTTTTGTGGCAATTTCCCTTTTGATAATTTGAACCCAGTGTGTATTGTTGACGATAATACTTGATAGCGGTAGTTAGCTAACTTCGTACGCTAATTAACTAACTATTAAACACTAGTATAAGTTTGATCGTCTAAAAGCTATTGACAATATGGCAGCACCCCGAGAGACTCCCAGCCCCTGTGAGAGCTTAGAGACCTTAGCTCAACTGGTTCAGAAGCTGACCAAGGACTTCTTACCTGGATACGCTGAGTCTATTAGGGATGCGGATGTCAATACGCTAAATGATAACCTCGCGCAACTCATGAGCGACGCTGAGACAAAAGCCCCAAAAGACAAATCACTCATTCGAATGCTCGGATGTCTGACTTTGAACCTTGCCGCGCAGTTGAAGCTTAGCGATGCCGAGGACTGTCAAGTGAAACACCAACTTGACATGGCACGACAGCAGAGCCGTGACGCCACAGCACAGCTTGAAGCCGCCCACGACCGAGTGAAGGTCATGGAGACCCAGCTGGATGACGTTAAAGCGCAGCTGGATGAGGCAGAAGCCCGCGCAGATGCGGCGCTAGCCGAAAATCTGGGCAGTGATGCAGATGAGTCTGCTTTCACTCCCAACTCCCATCAAAAGATTGGTGAGTTAACCCAAGCTCTCGCGTCCGCCGAAGAGACAAATCGAGAGCAAGAAAAACTGCTGAGATCCGCGGCAAATGAAATTCACAAACTAAAAGCAGAGGTGACTGACTTGACTGAACGACCGTCAAAAGACCAACTTCGGCTAGCAGAAGCCAATTACTTTCGGGTGAGTTCGTCGCTAGCTCAGTCAACCGATGAAGTGAAGCGCCTCCAAGTTCAGGTACAGACCTTTAGGGAGGAACGTAATGCCGAAGTGGACCGCTCATATGACCTGCGAACCAAATTAGCATTGACTGAAGCCGAGGTTACCCGCCTCCGACAATGCCAACAGGAATATGAGACAGTTAGCTCATATTAAACATGAGTTACAACGCGCGCAGCAGTTGCATGAGGTCTCCTGAGGAGCCTCCCGGCCGGGAGCTCCACCCCCGCACAGACCTCCTGATCCCAGAGCCACAGCACCACAGCTCAAACTGCCACCTGAGTCCGGAACCGCCTGGAGGACGCCGCTAGTGACCACCGCCGCTTTAGGCCTGGCACCTCCAATGGCCGCCTCCCCACACGTTTTTGGGCCATCAGGTGATGACAGTTTCCAACGTGGACCCATGTCGACTCCCCCGTTGGAGAGACAAATGGGCGTGGCCTGAAAAGATTTGGACAAGCTGGCCCGAAACATAGCCAAATTCGAACCGAAACCAGGGGGGTCCCACAACACGACAGAGTACTTGAAAGACATCAACTATCATCTCCAGAGGTTCCCAATGGCAACCGTGGAAGATAAGTTGTACTTGATTAAAATGACGTCCAGCCGAGCAGTCAATAGACTGCTGGAACGGCAGCCCGCTGATGTGTTGTCTGACCCCTTTGCACTGCACCAAGCCATCTCACGCGAGTTTGACGGTTCTCCTGGGTTGTCGGGCATGGAAGTCGCCATGTTCGTCAAACAGGGAAAGCAGGAGTCTCCTCAGGCTTTCTATAGTCGTCTTCGCGATGCCTATTTTGGGACTCGTAACGAGCCCAACATGGAGGAAGATCCTGGTTTTAAAACGTTGTTTGTCCGAAACCTCCAACAAAACCTTAACCACTACTTGGGACTGGCTTTTGTGTCCTGAGACACTGAATAGCTCGCAGCTACGTGACTTAGCAGCTAGGGGCTATGCAAAGCTAAAATTATCCGCCCCCAAGGTAGGCGACGCAGGAATTTATAAAGTGGACGTGGGTCCTCCTTCAGAGCTGGAGGGAGCTTGCTCCTTTGCTCCGAGGGAAGACCAGACTAAATCAAAAAATTCAAAACAGTCCCGCGCCCCGCGAAACCGGAAACCGCGCTCCAAAACCGACTACTCGCGTGACGAGAAATCGGACGGAGAAAAGCAAGCTGACGACCGCCGGCGCTCCAAATTTGCTAAAGGTAAGCCCGATTCGCGCTATCATCCAAAACGTGCTAAAGTCGAACGCGCGCCAGCAACCGATTCCTGCCGCGAGTCCCGGAACCGCCAAGTCGACTCCGAGACTGACCACAACGCAGTTGCCGACGGCATATGGAAGGCACTCCTGAAATTGTCAAAAGACTCGTCAAAAGACCCGCCTTTATGACTAACCGACGGCCGGATGCCACTGAAGTGACCCACCAGCAGAGGTCACCAGAGGGGCCTCCAGTAGCCGACACTCAGACACCTACTAAACTGCCTTCTGACTCAACAATATTGGTGCTGCAGGCTGATCCAAATACAGCAGACCCGCATGTATCGCGATCAACCGATGACGTGAGACCGTTCCAACAGCTTTTAGGTGATCTCACCACCAGGGGGATAGCTCGTAAATTCTATCTGAGCGTCACCCTGGAGCGAGCTCTAACCTACGAAGCCCTTGTAGATCCCGCCGCAGACATCACGGTGATGTCCAACACGGTGTTCGAACAACTCCGCGCCATGTCACAAGCTAACAGTCGACCGCTCCGCCTACGGCGGTGCCCACTCACCATTAGCGCCTTCTCACCTACTAACACAAAGCTGGAATCTGTCGCGATGGTACACTGGTCTATTGGCCCCATGGAATTCATCCATCCAGTCTATGTGGGACTCATTGAGTCAGTCCCCCTTCTTATTGGCCAAGACCTGTTGTTCCGCTTCCAACCCATCATAGACTACCAGAGACTCCAGATTTGGGCCCAGGTGCGGCAGGCCCTGCCGACATTTCCTTCGGGCCCTGACCAGGCTCAGCTCTGCACTGTGACTCGGGCGCAGCCACCCCACGGGGAAGCAGACGCCCCCACAGGGAGCTGGGACACCACTCAGTCCAAGGCAGGACCCCTCGCGTCCCCGACAAAGGACCGGCTGAGAAGCCATGACACCTTCCTTTGTGACCTTGACACACCCCCACCTGATGCAGGGTACGCCCCGCGCATCATCGGAGGTGTCCACGTGCAAGGTGCACCTGTTCTTGACGCTGTCCTCGCCTTGTGGGCTGACAAATCAGCCATTTCTGCAGCATTCGCTGACAACTTGCGAGATCTCGACCCGAACATTCTTTTCGTCTCCAAGTCTTGCCGGTTTCCGTTGAACACGGGACCTCCTCTTACAATAACTGCAGTGGGCGTGTGCGCCTTAAACCTTCAGTGGAAGCAGCACTCACTGACCCACTACTTCTTGGTTGTCCCGGACGCGCCTCACACCCTTTTCGTGGGTGCAGATTTGCTTGTTCGTCTTGCCGTCCATGTGGACACCATCAACAACGTGCTTTGGTCCCTCACCAACTCGGAACCTCTAGCTTGTGTTCCCAGTCTTCTAAACATGAAGTCCGGACAGACCATCCCAGATGCTTGCGAAGTCTTAAACGAGGATGAAGTGATCGCTCCGGCGACCACGATCAACATTCCGGTTTGCTTGGTGGCGCGAGCTAACCAGGTCTTGAATGCTAGCTCCGCTCTCTTTCAACCTTCATCGGAATTCATGAACCTGTCGTTACTCTTGGAGGCCACGCCCATCGTGGACGCCTCCCTCACCACTCTGATCTTGGTTCACAACCCCCTTTCGTACGACGTTCGCATACCAAAAGCGACCCGTCTGGGCCTGCTCATCCGTTCCGACTTCCACGACTTCACTCTAACGGTGCCTGTGGTTGGACACATCCCATCTGACTTGTTCTTGACTGTAGACACGGGTGGCCGAAGACTCACCAGGCCATCTCAGCTTGTTACGGTCAACCCTGCCGGTCCCACCAACGATGAAGACATCGTCCGGGTGGACCTGGGGACAGACCAACAACTGGTGATTTATGCCTTGAGCGCGTTGCCTCCAACGCCCTCTAGCATTCCCTCTGGAAACCCAGAGACACCTCAACCAACCACGACTCCAAATGGGGACCTTCAACCGTACCCAGAGTTCGAGGCGCACCTCCAAGAAGTTCTGCACCGCGCCGACGCGCTCCGGTCCGAACAGGACCGCGAACGTTTGCGCACCGTGTTAATGAAATACACACCCTCTTTTGCCAAGGACTCCTTGGATTGCGGGTTGACGGCACTACATGTGGTCCGCATCCCGACTCAGCCCGGCGCTCCTCCAACTTTCGTGCGCCAGTACAAGATTCCGATAGCTTCTTACGAACCAGTACAGAAGACTATCGACGCCATGCTGGAAAAGGGCATCATTCGCCCCTGTAACAGCACTTATTCGGCTCCATTGTGGCCAGTCTTGAAGTCAAACGGCACATGGAGACCAACCATTGACTATCGCAAACTGAACCAACAGGTTCCTCTTTCGCGATGGCCCATGACACAACTTGAACAGGAACTTCCCAAGGTTCGAGATGCCAAATTCTTCACCACCATCGATGTGGCTTCGGGGTTCTGGACGATCCCAGTAGACCCCAGGGATCAATACAAGTTGGCATTCACCTTTGGCAACAAACAGTACACTTTCAACCGGTGTCCATTCGGCTACGCCAACTCGCCAGCCGAATTTAACATCTCCCTCAACAAGGCGTGCCCTGACGCCGCCGCCAGGGGCAACCTCATTGATGTCGATGACATTATGATGAGGAGCTCCTCTTTGGATGACCACTTGATGGAAATCGACCACGTTCTTGGACAGCTGTCTTCTGCAGGCGCCAAACTGTCCCTCCTGAAAGGTCAGTGGTGTCGCACGAAGGTCACTACGTGGGGATCTTGGTTGGGCCGAACGGGATTGAACCACAATCCAGCCGTATTCAAGGCCTTCTTGGTATTAAAACCCCCACCGATGTGTCAAAATTGCGCAGCTTCCTTGGCGTGTGCAACTATTCGCGCCAGTTCATTGAACACTTTGCTGACATAGCACGCCCTCTTACTAACCTGCTGAAGAAAGATACGCCCTTCGATTGGGGTGACGAACAAAACAACGCGATGAATATGCTAAAACAAAAGCTGGGCTCCGCCCCCTGTCTCGCGTACCCCGATAGCAACAAGGAATTTTTCTTGGAAGCAGGATTCTCCGACCATTGTTTGAGTGCGGGTCTATACCAAATGTACGACCAGGATAAACGCGTCGTGGCGTACGCCAGTAAAACGTTGAACGGCCCCGAGTTGAAATACTCCGACTGCGAAAAAGCCCTGCTTTCCACAGTATGGGCAATCAAACATTTCTCAAACTACATTGGATGCCAAAAAGTAACGATTGATACTAACCATCATCCGGTTACTTTTCTTAACAACCAACGCATTCGAGACGGCGTCGTAACGAACGCGCGCATTGCCGGCTGGCTTATGGCGTTACAAAGTTACGATGTTCGAGTCCGGTACACGAAAAACGCAAAGTTACCACTGGGTACCGATCTAGCAATTTGCCAGAACTGTGTGTCAACTTCCCAGACCCCGCCGACAGACGTCGCCGTGGCACCGATGCCGGAATTCACGCGTCACCGCTATTTTGAGGAACATGTCTGCAAAGACATGCCTACAGCTTACGTGGATGGCTGCTCTTACCACCACCAAACCCAGCTGCAGGCTGGGGTGGGCATCGCTTGGGTCAACGACACACCGTGCAAACCACTGCAATTCCAATTGGGCCCCCACTCTTCTCAATATGCGGAAATCGCTGGCATCCTGATTACACTCAAAGTGGCAGTTGAAAACGGTGTCGCGGTGCTGGTTATCTGCACTGACTCAAACTATGCCCGCCTCGCCTTCACCTGTCATCTACCGGTGTGGCGTCGAAATGGTTTCCTTACGTCAGCGAAGAAACCCGTTAAACACCGCGACCTCATCTTGACATGCGACCATTTGGTTTCCTCCAATGATATGCATGTCTATTGGAAAAAGGTCCGGGGACACTCAAAAGTCCCAGGACCTGACAAACATTTTAACGACCTAACGGACACGTTAGCCAAACAAGGGGCCCTCAACGGGACTCCTTGGACATTTGATACAGCTTGGCTAAAGCACCCAGCCCACCCTGGAGGTCCACGTTCTCACGCGCTGCCGCGCAGCGGCCGCCGCTGAGTCTCGTGACGCCCCCACACGAACCCCTACGGGGCCCGTGGCGTGCGTACCGCCCGTCCGAACTTCCGACTTGGTCGCCCAACAGGCCGGCGACCCCGCGCTTTTCAAAATAATTCAGCACCTTTCTGATCCTGTCGCCAACCCCGTGTCGCCTGACGCGTTGAGTGACGACAGCGACTTCAGAGACTTGCTCCCCGTGCTGCAAAGGCTGCGTCTCGTTAAGGGCCTTCTGGTTTATGACTCCGCGTCTCCGCCTACCCTGCGGTTGGTGGTTCCACGGAGCCAAAGGGGGGTCTTGCTAACATACGCCCACGACGCGCCTTATGCAGGCCACCGCGGATTCAAGGCCACTGTCACCACACTACAACAGGTGGCATACTGGCCGCGCATGCATAATGATGTAGCAACCTACATCAAAGGATGCCTGGTTTGCTGCCAGTTCCAGCCAGCAAACCCGAGTCACCGAGCACCACTCCAACAGAAAGGATTCAACTTCCCATGGTCTGATCTCCAAATCGATTGGGTGGGACCACTGGTCAGATCTCTGAGAGGGAACAAATACTTTCTTACAGTAGTTTGCGCGTTCACCAAGTGGGTAGAATGCCTGCCTGCTCCAAACGACACCGCACACACCACTGCATGCTTGCTGATGAACCACGTGTTCTCCCGTTTCGGGTTGCCCTCACGGGTTAACTCAGACAGGGGAACCCACTTCACAGCCGAAGTAATGCAACAACTTTGGCAAATGCTCGGAATCAAGGCCCAGTTGCATATGAGCCATCACCCGCAGTCATCAGGACAGGTGGAGCGGACTAACCGCACCGTGGTAAATTTGCTGAAAAAGTTTGTTGTTTCCAACCATCGGGACTGGGACACCCGACTCCCACTGATCCTCATGGCGATTCGAGCCACCCCTCACGAATCCACAGGGGTGGCCCCCTTTGAAATGATGACCGGACGGCAAATGACGCTCCCCCTGCACCTGATGTATCAGCCAGGAGAAACAAACCTAGCCACGGCATACACGGCCTCCCAGTACGTGGAGGACTTGCAAGCCCACCTCCGAGCCACGTTTGCATTTGCTCAACAACAGCTTAAACAAAGTGCAGAAGGTCAGAAAACCTACTACGATAGGAAAGCCTCACGAACCGAGTTCGAAATAGGTGATCGAGTATGGTACTACTTGTTCGCGCAACCAAATGCTAATACTCCGCGTGCCCAGAGGGGCATCGGCCGGAAATTTCTTCCCCGGTGGTCAGGACCATACGAAATCGTCGACAAACTGTCACCCGTCGCCTATCAAATTAGGATGAATAAAGGACGTCAGGGGGACCAACTGAGGTGGGTCCACCGAAACCAGATCAAAAGTCACTGTGGTTTTGAACGTCTGGGAACGCGATCGAGCGAATCTCAGGACCAGCATACGCGCGAAACTGACAAAGGGGGGTCACCAGCTGACTCCGAGTCAGCGACCCAACCGACACCCTCGACAGACGCGCCAAACTCCGTCGACCGACCTCGCTGACTACGATGTTTAAAAGTATCAGACGTGCAAAAGGGGGGTCAACACCCCGCTGCACCTACCGAACCCCTAAGTGATACCATACTGAGCGACGCTAATCCGCTTGTCTTTGTAGGTTGCTAGAGGATGGTGTGATATGATGACGACCCTGATGTTGTGCATGACCGCTGTGGTGAGTTGGCCAGAAACGGTTGAACCCGGACTTGCAGCGAAAATTGCCTTGATTGAATAACCAGGATTGCTTACGAATGACTGCGAGAAGTTAGCATACTGTGTTTTTCTACTTATTTGCAGACGCTTGGTGCAACACTTAAGGATACGGTCCTAGCTGTAACACCGATAGCATTATGCAGAACTAGACTAGACAACTATAAAACGATTTGCAACTTGAATTCAAAACGCTGCTCATTGAACACTTTGCTGACATAGCACGCCCTCTTACTAACCTGCTGAAGAAAGATACGCCCTTCGATTGGGGTGACGAACAAAACAAAGCGATGAATATGCTAAAACAAAAGCTGGGCTCCGCCCCCTGTCTCGCGTACCCCGATAGCAACAAGGAATTTTTCTTGGAAGCAGGATTCTCCGACCATTGTTTGAGTGCGGGTCTATACCAAATGTACGACCAGGATAAACGCGTCGTGGCGTACGCCAGTAAAACGTTGAACGGCCCCGAGTTGAAATACTCCGACTGCGAAAAAGCCCTGCTTTCCACAGTATGGGCAATCAAACATTTCTCAAACTACATTGGATGCCAAAAAGTAACGATTGATACTAACCATCATCCGGTTACTTTTCTTAACAACCAACGCATTCGAGACGGCGTCGTAACGAACGCGCGCATTGCCGGCTGGCTTATGGCGTTACAAAGTTATGATGTTCGAGTCCGGTACACGAAAAACGCAAAGTTACCACTGGGTACCGATCTAGCAATTTGCCAGAACTGTGTGTCAACTTCCCAGACCCCGCCGACAGACGTCGCCGTGGCACCGATGCCGGAATTCACGCGTCACCGCTATTTTGAGGAACATGTCTGCAAAGACATGCCTACAGCTTACGTGGATGGCTGCTCTTACCACCACCAAACCCAGCTGCAGGCTGGGGTGGGCATCGCTTGGGTCAACGACACACCGTGCAAACCACTGCAATTCCAATTGGGCCCCCACTCTTCTCAATATGCGGAAATCGCTGGCATCCTGATTACACTCAAAGTGGCAGTTGAAAACGGTGTCGCGGTGCTGGTTATCTGCACTGACTCAAACTATGCCCGCCTCGCCTTCACCTGTCATCTACCGGTGTGGCGTCGAAATGGTTTCCTTACGTCAGCGAAGAAACCCGTTAAACACCGCGACCTCATCTTGACATGCGACCATTTGGTTTCCTCCAATGATATGCATGTCTATTGGAAAAAGGTCCGGGGACACTCAAAAGTCCCAGGACCTGACAAACATTTTAACGACCTAACGGACACGTTAGCCAAACAAGGGGCCCTCAACGGGACTCCTTGGACATTTGATACAGCTTGGCTAAAGCACCCAGCCCACCCTGGAGGTCCACGTTCTCACGCGCTGCCGCGCAGCGGCCGCCGCTGAGTCTCGTGACGCCCCCACACGAACCCCTACGGGGCCCGTGGCGTGCGTACCGCCCGTCCGAACCTCCGACTTGGTCGCCCAACAGGCCGGCGACCCCGCGCTTTTCAAAATAATTCAGCACCTTTCTGATCCTGTCGCCAACCCCGTGTCGCCTGACGCGTTGAGTGACGACAGCGACTTCAGAGACTTGCTCTCCGTGCTGCAAAGGCTGCGTCTCGTTAAGGGCCTTCTGGTTTATGACTCCGCGTCTCCGCCTACCCTGCGGTTGGTGGTTCCACGGAGCCAAAGGGGGGTCTTGCTAACATACGCCCACGACGCGCCTTATGCAGGCCACCGCGGATTCAAGGCCACTGTCACCGCACTACAACAGGTGGCATACTGGCCGCGCATGCATAATGATGTAGCAACCTACATCAAAGGATGCCTGGTTTGCTGCCAGTTCCAGCCAGCAAACCCGAGTCACCGAGCACCACTCCAACAGAAAGGATTCAACTTCCCATGGTCTGATCTCCAAATCGATTGGGTGGGACCACTGGTCAGATCTCTGAGAGGGAACAAATCCTTTCTTACAGTAGTTTGCGCGTTCACCAAGTGGGTAGAATGCCTGCCTGCTCCAAACGACACCGCACACACCACTGCATGCTTGCTGATGAACCACGTGTTCTCCCGTTTCGGGTTGCCCTCACGGGTTAACTCAGACAGGGGAACCCACTTCACAGCCGAAGTAATGCAACAACTTTGGCAAATGCTCGGAATCAAGGCCCAGTTGCATATGAGCCATCACCCGCAGTCATCAGGACAGGTGGAGCGGACTAACCGCACCGTGGTAAATTTGCTGAAAAAGTTTGTTGTTTCCAACCATCGGGACTGGGACACCCGACTCCCACTGATCCTCATGGCGATTCGAGCCACCCCTCACGAATCCACAGGGGTGGCCCCCTTTGAAATGATGACCGGACGGCAAATGACGCTCCCCCTGCACCTGATGTATCAGCCAGGAGAAACAAACCTAGCCACGGCATACACGGCCTCCCAGTACGTGGAGGACTTGCAAGCCCACCTCCGAGCCACGTTTGCATTTGCTCAACAACAGCTTAAACAAAGTGCAGAAGGTCAGAAAACCTACTACGATAGGAAAGCCTCACGAACCGAGTTCGAAATAGGTGATCGAGTATGGTACTACTTGTTCGCGCAACCAAATGCTAATACTCCGCGTGCCCAGAGGGGCATCGGCCGGAAATTTCTTCCCCGGTGGTCAGGACCATACGAAATCGTCGACAAACTGTCACCCGTCGCCTATCAAATTAGGATGAATAAAGGACGTCAGGGGGACCAACTGAGGTGGGTCCACCGAAACCAGATCAAAAGTCACTGTGGTTTTGAACGTCTGGGAACGGGATCGAGCGAATCTCAGGACCAGCATACGCGCGAAACTGACAAAGGGGGGTCACCAGCTGACTCCGAGTCAGCGACCCAACCGACACCCTCGACAGACGCGCCAAACTCCGTCGACCGACCTCGCTGACTACGATGTTTAAAAGTATCAGACGTGCAAAAGGGGGGTCAACACCCCGCTGCACCTACCGAACCCCTAAGTGATACCATACTGAGCGACGCTAATCCGCTTGTCTTTGTTGGTTGCTAGAGGATGGTGTGATATGATGACGACCCTGATGTTGTGCATGACCGCTGTGGTGAGTTGGCCAGAAACGGTTGAACCCGGACTTGCAGCGAAAATTGCCTTGATTGAATAACCAGGATTGCTTACGAATGACTGCGAGAAGTTAGCATACTGTGTTTTTCTACTTATTTGCAGACGCTTGGTGCAACACTTAAGGATACGGTCCTAGCTGTAACACCGATAGCATTATGCAGAACTAGACTAGACAACTATAAAACGATTTGCAACTTGAATTCAAAACGCTGCTCATTGAACACTTTGCTGACATAGCACGCCCTCTTACTAACCTGCTGAAGAAAGATACGCCCTTCGATTGGGGTGACGAACAAAACAACGCGATGAATATGCTAAAACAAAAGCTGGGCTCCGCCCCCTGTCTCGCGTACCCCGATAGCAACAAGGAATTTTTCTTGGAAGCAGGATTCTCCGACCATTGTTTGAGTGCGGGTCTATACCAAATGTACGACCAGGATAAACGCGTCGTGGCGTACGCCAGTAAAACGTTGAACGGCCCCGAGTTGAAATACTCCGACTGCGAAAAAGCCCTGCTTTCCACAGTATGGGCAATCAAACATTTCTCAAACTACATTGGATGCCAAAAAGTAACGATTGATACTAACCATCATCCGGTTACTTTTCTTAACAACCAACGCATTCGAGACGGCGTCGTAACGAACGCGCGCATTGCCGGCTGGCTTATGGCGTTACAAAGTTACGATGTTCGAGTCCGGTACACGAAAAACGCAAAGTTACCACTGGGTACCGATCTAGCAATTTGCCAGAACTGTGTGTCAACTTCCCAGACCCCGCCGACAGACGTCACCGTGGCACCGATGCCGGAATTCACCCGTCACCGCTATTTTGAGGAACATGTCTGCAAAGACATGCCTACAGCTTACGTGGATGGCTGCTCTTACCACCACCAAACCCAGCTGCAGGCTGGGGTGGGCATCGCTTGGGTCAACGACACACCGTGCAAACCACTGCAATTCCAATTGGGCCCCCACTCTTCTCAATATGCGGAAATCGCTGGCATCCTGATTACACTCAAAGTGGCAGTTGAAAACGGTGTCGCGGTGCTGGTTATCTGCACTGACTCAAACTATGCCCGCCTCGCCTTCACCTGTCATCTACCGGTGTGGCGTCGAAATGGTTTCCTTACGTCAGCGAAGAAACCCGTTAAACACCGCGACCTCATCTTGACATGCGACCATTTGGTTTCCTCCAATGATATGCATGTCTATTGGAAAAAGGTCCGGGGACACTCAAAAGTCCCAGGACCTGACAAACATTTTAACGACCTAACGGACACGTTAGCCAAACAAGGGGCCCTCAACGGGACTCCTTGGACATTTGATACAGCTTGGCTAAAGCACCCAGCCCACCCTGGAGGTCCACGTTCTCACGCGCCGCCGCGCTGCGGCCGCCGCTGAGTCTCGTGACGCCCCCACACGAACCCCTACGGGGCCCGTGGCGTGCGTACCGCCCGTCCGAACCTCCGACTTGGTCGCCCAACAGGCCGGCGACCCCGCGCTTTTCAAAATAATTCAGCACCTTTCTGATCCTGTCGCCAACCCCGTGTCGCCTGACGCGTTGAGTGACGACAGCGACTTCAGAGACTTGCTCTCCGTGCTGCAAAGGCTGCGTCTCGTTAAGGGCCTTCTGGTTTATGACTCCGCGTCTCCGCCTACCCTGCGGTTGGTGGTTCCACGGAGCCAAAGGGGGGTCTTGCTAACATACGCCCACGACGCGCCTTATGCAGGCCACCGCGGATTCAAGGCCACTGTCACCGCACTACAACAGGTGGCATACTGGCCGCGCATGCATAATGATGTAGCAACCTACATCAAAGGATGCCTGGTTTGCTGCCAGTTCCAGCCAGCAAACCCGAGTCACCGAGCACCACTCCAACAGAAAGGATTCAACTTCCCATGGTCTGATCTCCAAATCGATTGGGTGGGACCACTGGTCAGATCTCTGAGAGGGAACAAATACTTTCTTACAGTAGTTTGCGCGTTCACCAAGTGGGTAGAATGCCTGCTTGCTCCAAACGACACTGCACACACCACTGCATGCTTGCTGATGAACCACGTGTTCTCCCGTTTCGGGTTGCCCTCACGGGTTAACTCAGACAGGGGAACCCACTTCACAGCCGAAGTAATGCAACAACTTTGGCAAATGCTCGGAATCAAGGCCCAGTTGCATATGAGCCATCACCCGCAGTCATCAGGACAGGTGGAGCGGACTAACCGCACCGTGGTAAATTTGCTGAAAAAGTTTGTTGTTTCCAACCATCGGGACTGGGACACCCGACTCCCACTGATCCTCATGGTGATTCGAGCCACCCCTCACCAATCCACAGGGGTGGCCCCCTTTGAAATGATGACCGGACGGCAAATGACGCTCCCCCTGCACCTGATGTATCAGCCAGGAGAAACAAACCTAGCCACGGCATACACGGCCTCCCAGTACGTGGAGGACTTGCAAGCCCACCTCCGAGCCACGTTTGCATTTGCTCAACAACAGCTTAAACAAAGTGCAGAAGGTCAGAAAACCTACTACGATAGGAAAGCCTCACGAACCGAGTTCGAAATAGGTGATCGAGTATGGTACTACTTGTTCGCGCAACCAAATGCTAATACTCCGCGTGCCCAGAGGGGCATCGGCCGGAAATTTCTTCCCCGGTGGTCAGGACCATACGAAATCGTCGACAAACTGTCACCCGTCGCCTATCAAATTAGGATGAATAAAGGACGTCAGGGGGACCAACTGAGGTGGGTCCACCGAAACCAGATCAAAAGTCACTGTGGTTTTGAACGTCTGGGAACGCGATCGAGCGAATCTCAGGACCAGCATACGCGCGAAACTGACAAAGGGGGGTCACCAGCTGACTCCGAGTCAGCGACCCAACCGACACCCTCGACAGACGCGCCAAACTCCGTCGACCGACCTCGCTGACTACGATGTTTAAAAGTATCAGACGTGCAAAAGGGGGGTCAACACCCCGCTGCACCTACCGAACCCCTAAGTGATACCATACTGAGCGACGCTAATCCGCTTGTCTTTGTTGGTTGCTAGAGGATGGTGTGATATGATGACGACCCTGATGTTGTGCATGACCGCTGTGGTGAGTTGGCCAGAAACGGTTGAACCCGGACTTGCAGCGAAAATTGCCTTGATTGAATAACCAGGATTGCTTACGAATGACTGCGAGAAGTTAGCATACTGTGTTTTTCTACTTATTTGCAGACGCTTGGTGCAACACTTAAGGATACGGTCCTAGCTGTAACACCGATAGCATTATGCAGAACTAGACTAGACAACTATAAAACGATTTGCAACTTGAATTCAAAAGATTATGTACACTCAAAGTGTTATAATACTTATGAATGGCATGCTGCGTGAAATCAGTTTTTGCTAGCTATAAAAAGCTCCCCCGTACTTAAGGCCTTCATAAGCAGGTCAGAGTACCCTTTTTAAAGCGTTAGTGAGTCTAGCTAATCTAACTAAGCCCCTTTGCCTTCCTTCCCTTAGTCTAGCGTGACTGCCGAGGATACTCTGATTTTTTTTTTCCTTTCATTTCTTTTTCTCCCCTCCTCCCTTTTATTCCCTTTTCCCTTCAGTTATTCTTGGATAGCGCACGACTTTTTGGGTGTTTAATTACGCTATAGGAAGATGCGATAGCTAAGTACCTAGCAACGATAGTGTCGCGCTAACCGACCTAAGACTTTTTTTGTGACGAACACCCCCAGGGGTGGAGATTTGTACCGACACGCAGGTGCCTGAGACAACCTCCCCATCTTTATAAGAGAGCTATGGCCTGAGTATAGTCCCGGGTTTTTGAGTTTTAGAAGACGAAAGCCTCTTCTTCGTTCTCTCTCTTTTCTTTAATTTGCTGTTCGTTTTCCCCTAGTTACTCATAATATGATACTAGCCTTATAGCCTTAGGAAAAGTTTTCTTCCTTTTCTTTTGTTTGGAATTTCGCGTCTTGCGTCTTTCCCAGGCCCGCGCCTGTTTTGGGACCCGAGTCCCTCAGTTAGCTGACACAGTACCAAGTTAGACACACTGTTAACTGAATACACATAGAGACACATTGAAAACACACAGACATACCCTGCATACACATAACCAGGCAGAGGTTAGAGAAAAGTTGCACCAGTGGTATGTCTTGAGTGTTGCAGCAGAGCGTGAGTGGGACTCCGGCCGTCTGACCGTGGCCTGGACCCTGGCCACGCATCATCTGGACCCGCCAACCTGGACATCCTGAAGATTCATCCCGCTTGACGAAGGGGGGTCTGTAACAACTATGGCCGATGGCCCAATCCACCCTCTAATTTTTTTTTAAAGTTTGCTTCTCCTAAAGCAAATTCTCTGCAGTCGCATAAATATTCCACTGCCCAGACAGGATCCAGGCTTGGTTAGCTCTGCAGGTGGTCATCCAACCACCAACAAGGCTCTTTTGAAGCCGCTGACCAGGTGACAAAGGAATGTATGCGTCTGCCGAAGGAGTGTATTCAAGCCCGGCTTCTCGGAGCCCGAACAAATGGCTCCAATGATTTGGAATACACAAATGACCGATCAAAGGAATGTTCATGAATTCTTATCAATCACAAAGGGTATTCTGGCGCCTCGCCCTTCCTGGAACGTCTAGATGGAGCAACAGCACCGCCAAGTGGTGAAACTTGGAACTATCCTTAGTGACAATTCACATAAGTAACCGCATTTTACACATTTATACCATGATAATTCTTGACAGACAACTGAACTACGAATGATTCATGTTATATCTTTGTGTGTATGAACATCCTATTTCATTTGTACTCCATAAAGAATGAAAGATAATCAATATCTCTCAGTTCAGTCAGATTACACAAATAGTAGAAGTTACCTCACAAGTTAGTTTATGATGCATTAATTACGATGTGTGTTAAACGGGTTGTGTGGGAAAACTGATTTGCCAGACTGACCAAATTTAATGCCAAATTATTAATCTCTTTAATAATTTTTTTCTTAAAGTCTGCCCGAGCGAGCAGAAGGGTGTGCCACCACCCACTGAAGCCCCGCCCAAAGACTTTAAAAGGATGAGGGGACCTCTCTCTTGCCCTCTTCCTGCTCTTGCCCTCTTCCTGCTCTTCCGCCTCTTGTCTCTGGCTTCCAAGCCTCTTGCAAAACTCTCCTGCACGACCTGCAAGTGCCCCAGCCTGCTCGAACTCTTTGTTCCAAGAAACTTGCCAACCACGTGGCCCTTTTCTTTTCTGGCAGCAACCGTTGCCGAGAGCGGACCCTCGCTCCACGCCACGCCAAAGCAGGTGCAAACTGCAACGCTGACTAAAGACTCTTTTGCTTTTTTTTTGTTTTTTTTTTGTTCCACCATCGGTGCTTGCCCGCCCGGACTCCGCGGCCCCCGGCGTACACTTGCAACGTATCGCCGGGCTCAAGGTTGTGCACCTAAGCCGCGCACCTCACCTGCTATTCGGTGGCGCTCCGCCGCAGTGCCAACGCACCTCCAACGGCTGGCCTTCCCCGTACGCAGGCGCGTACTGACCGAGCTGCAACACCTGAACTCGGACAGCTGCCCAGCAGAACCAACCTTGGCGAGAATCAACCTCGCCGGATCGCCGACCAATCAAGGGACGAGCCGCGCAACTACGCCAGGCCCCTGAGCGGCTTCCCCATGCTCACCTGTAGAATAACCCTTTTTTTTTTATTTTCTTGCCTTTTTGGAACGAACATTGACTATTTTTCACCCTTTTGTTCAAGACCTTTCTGCTCATTCGACGCAAACGATGCTCGTAAGTCTGCATTTGATTCCCAAATTGGTACCACTGCGTGCAACTTACGTTTGAAACATATCACAGATCTGGCAGGTCAAATTTCTCTTTTCCTTGTTTCCTCATTCATTCGCATTCCTTCCTTATTTTCATTCGCTTTATTTTGTTTCTTTTCTTCTGACGGTAGAATAGTTAGATAGGCAGTGTTTTGATTCTGTAGTGTAGCAATCGTGAATAAATGCATGTTTTATGAACTCTATTCCGCCTAAGTCATCTGTGTTTCCGAGTGGATTATTATTCTTTTGTTAGTACAACGAACCACTGAATATCGAGTGTGGCGACTTTAGATTATAAATGACTGATGAAAGAAGGATTTTGGTCGTTGTTTGCTCCTGTTAACCCAAAGCAAAACCAACGTGGTGCTCCAGAGGTTATCGAGGTAAATATAATTTACCTCTGTAACGTCCAGATTATTAATTCGTCCAAAAGACGACCCAATTATCGCTACACGCGACTGAGCCACCCTTTGGTCATGTCTAGTGCAACCATGATCTCAGGCATCACTTGGGCCAGAGAGACTTCAGAGTGAAGTCACTCGCAATAAATACATTACTGAACAATAAATAAAGGTAACACTTTACAGAGATTCATCAATGAATTATTACATGAGTGGCACTGAAAAGATGTTTTAGTAACTGAAATTAACCGGACAATTTGGTAATTATTCTGCATATGAAAGCACTGCAAATACTCACTGGTGTCTATTAAAAAAATAAAAAATAAAATATTCTGCATAAAGACAGTAATCACTTTTTTTCTATGTGGATTGTAGGTAAAGATGTCGAAAGCAGTTGATGTCTTTGTATGAGTGTGGTCCTGAGCCTGCTCCATAGATGAACTGCCATTAGATATTGCTGCAAATATGTTGTTAATTGGCAAATTCTGTTTGTATTGGTATGTATCTTTAGAAAGTGAACCTCAGGGACATATCATCCCACTTTTTCAGACCATTCAAGAAATTTCTCAATGCGTAATTGCAATTACTCACTTTTCTCAGTGGCGAGCAACGGTGCAATTAACTCACCCACTCTTTTCACTGCACTTTAAGATTAAATATTTATTTGATGTTGTGTTTAAAAAGTCTACAGTTAGAGGGGGAAAAAAATAATCATCCATTAGTGTGGGTAAAATTAAATGTGCTTACTTGTTCCAAGAAAGCAACAAACAACTGTCCATTTTGCAGCATGTGAAGGAAGCTGCACTTTGGCAGGCTACAGCCTGGAATGGCCACCAGTCAATCAGAGGGCACATTTTGTTTCAACAAACAACCATTCACACAAGTATTCGCACCAACTGGCATGTTGAGTTTTCAGCTTAGCAAACATGCTCGATTTTCAACACTAGACAAAACATAAGCACAGAGACACAAAACAAACTCACAAAGGAAGATCCAAACAAAAAGATTCTAAATCAGGAATGCTGCAACTTATTGTGGTCAATTTGTAAATATCATCTTTTATCTATGCCTGTTGTTTGTGCCCATTGTTTTAGCCCTTTTTATTATGCAAGTGATTATTATGCTGATTATCAACTATACACCTTAGAAGAGTTTAGGGGCCTGACTGTTGCTGAAATCGGCTTATGCATTAAGATGCGCCAGGCCCTTTTGCCTGGTCAGTTGGGACTTTTGAGTGGCCTCAGAGCGTTGGGAGTGTCCCAGCCCAGCCCAGATGGCCTTCCAATACAGTCAAGAGACTGAATGCTTTTCTTTTCACTCTCACCAAACCAGATGGAGAGAGAGAGTATTGTACAGTAGAGCTAAGAAAGAGGTGGCTACAGGGATGTCTCAAATTTCCAAAATGTCTTCGTAATTACTACAATTGTTTGTTGTAATCTTTTCAGTGTTCCTTTCCCCCATTTTCTGATACAAAAAGACCTCTCCGAGCATGTACTGCAAGAACCCCCCTCGAAATGCTACAAAACCAGGCTGTTTCGCAAAAGATAGAAAAAGACAGAGGAAGGGAAGAGAAAGGAGAGCGAAAACCACATTAAAGCTATGCAAATGAAACTGTCTGGGCGAGGAGCATTAACCGGTGTTTGTCGGAGAGCTGCCTCTATTTTTAGTGTTTGTGTGCACGCGCACGTGTCCGTCAGTCTTTCCCTGGTGAGGTGTGTGATGACTTCCTTAAGTCCAGGCTTTCATGTTCAAGCGAGACAGTCTGAGTGTGGAGATACGTCGGCAGGAATATTCTGGCTAATTGAAACGCTTCACAAATGAAGCTGTCAAACAGGAACTTCAAACAGAATACACAACAGCAGTTGAAAGAGAGATTCTAGGACAGCGGTGGAGAGGACTTTTTTTTTTTTTTTTTTTTTTTTAAACAGTACAAGTGATTACAGTTTGGTTTTGGGACCATCATCACAGCTATAGAGTCGGTTGCCAATCTTGGCCAGTCCAGACTTTTTACGTATTCAACATTTTGAGATTAACCACACAACCAAAGCCATGTTGGAGCAAATTTTTTCTTGGCGCGAGCAAATTGTGAAATATTGCAACATTCAAAGCACCAAGTTTTGTGTGTAAGAAGAGAACACTAGTGGGGAAGGAAATTGCTGCAGTTTTTCAGGTATAGATGTTATCATAAAAGTAAAGAAAAAGTGTGGCTATCATAAATTATACAAAATGAACACAGTGTGCGAACTAATTATTACCGCACGTTACTTGTTTGCTATGGGCATGAATGCTAGTTTGTACAATGCAATCATACTATTAAAAAAACATATATGTATACTGTATACAACTTCTATGTATGAGGTTAACCATTTTAATTAGGGATGGGTGAGTATCAGCTTTGTTTTAAGGTATCGGTACTCGTAATGGTGGTCGATAGTGTCGGTCGTCCTCTTTTATGGACATTTCATGATCACGAAATAGAAATTTGAAGAATAGAAAATTGCCATTAAGTTCATGCAGTTTTAAGGAAAATTTGATATTGGGATATAGAGGTCTTTCATTAAAAAAAAAACAAAAAAAAACTGCCTTGTTTTTGGGGGGATTTTATGTACTAGAGGTATCGGTATTTGTTAACGGTATCATGACTACTCAATAGTGGAGTAATGGTGAGTACAGTCTTCCCTCGCTATAACGCGGTTCACTTTTCGCGGTCTCGCTGTATCGCAGATTTTTTTTTAAGTGCAATTTTGCATATTTTTTTACAGTAATATACCCATTTTATAAAATTTATGAAGGTTTGAACATTGTCAATGTTTGAACAAGAGAGAAATGTGAGAACAAGTAAATGCCTCAATGAGAAAAGTGTATAAATTGTGCGGTCGGGGATTTTAGAGCCTTAAAACATTTATAAGAGTTGTAAAACATAAAGCTAACTACTTCGCGGATTTAATTTATTGCGGGTATTTTTTGGAACCTAACCCCAGCGGAAAACGAGGGAACACTGTAACACTGAAATTCTGGAATCGATCCGATACCAAGTAAATACAGGGCCAGTATCACCAATCGATACTTTTTGAAAATTATAGTATATCATTTAAAAAAAAAAAAAAAAGTAGCTGTATCTTTGAATTGCTTATTCACAATCAAATTTCAACCTTTAAGTGTTTTTGTTTTGTTTCTTTTCTTTCTTTTTTTTTTAAAGGACAAACTTAGGACAAAGTTAATTGATGAATACAAAATACTTTATCAATGTCTCCCCCAACATTCCAATTATGACAACATATTTTTTTCACATTCTTAAAGTGCACAAAGTGATCATATGACAAGAAATGTAAACAAATACTTTATCATATACTGTTCAGAAACTACAAATACAAAAAATTACTAAAAATGCTGCCTTCATCACTTCTTTTAAAGATGTTAAAGATTATCATGCAACAACAAATATAAACATAAAACAACATACCAAAAACAATATTTTTCAAGTACAATACTGTATGTGTTCATGCAATCTACTACAAAGATGCGATACTAAGTCACATGATGTCACAAGATCAAAACATCTGTTTGACCAAACCGCAGCAGTGCATAAAAGAGCCAAACTGAAACTAAACTACTAGATCAATATTTTAGTGACAGTATCGATCCGATATCGATAATGACTTGGTACAGAAAAAAATTGATATTTGGATCATCCACCCACCTCTAGAGTGGAGTACTCGTATTGGTCTGGAAGAAAATGTGGTATCAAACATTCACAAATGTAATATTGTATAAATACACAGACCAGCTCCAAAATATTGAGTACATTGTGCAATACAATGATGCCTTACACAAAAGCTGTACAGTATTAAATATTGGACATTGACTGAGATATAATTGATCACTTTGTCTTGTATACATTTTACAAAATATCTTGCAGAAAAAAAACATTCCTCCCACTAAATACAATAATGTAAAGCCATTTGGAAAACTACCGTGCATTACTATGTTTTTGAAAATGGCAGTGGAGCTGGGTTAGAAAAAAATATGTGTAAAGGGAACACGTGAAATAAAATGCCAGTGTCTTCCTGAAAACCTTGATCATGAAGTCCTTACACGCGCACACACACACTGGTCAGGGCCGTTTTTCTTTGGACAAGGAGAGGTGAGCCCTGAAAACAGCAGGCTACTGAGTGCCTGCCAGAGCAAGATATGAGTCGGATAACATATGGCAGTGGGAACTGGATACAACACAAACATATTACACAGTAATGGCATTGAATGAAATAACTGCATGTGTTCGTATATTCTGTTTTGATGTGTAATATTTGTCCTGTACAATGTATGTTTTAAGCATTAAATAGCTATTCCATTGTGTAAAGAAATTACTGAATTCAACATGAAATATAGCTGCCTGATTTTAGCCTTTTACTATATGTATGGAAGACATGAAGAAAATCCATTTGCCTTCATGGTAGTGCGAGCTCGGCAAGTTAGCATTGGCATTAAGGGCCGTGTCACTGTTATTTCTTCACAATGCGTTTCGGGTTGGGTAAGCACCGAAACTTGTCTCCAATCTAACGACTGACTGCAAAAAGACTGCGCAAAAAACTTTACGTTTGGATTCAGTTAATGGGCCACCGTTAGCTGACAGTACGCGACACACCTGACCAATGTGTACCGACTCCCCAATGACCATAAATTAGGGGGGGGAAAAATCCTTTGAATCAACTTTTCTTTTTTTTTTACATGTACATTTTCACATGGTTAAAATGTGGTTAAGTGTTGTACTTCGCTTCTTGTCAAAAGTTCTGTCGGTTTGTCTGTCACAATGTATACATGTGCAACAGATGCACACATTCAAATTTATGATGGCGTATTGGTTGCGGGAGCGAGTGGATTGATTGGACCCCAAAGCAGACGGAAGACGAGCAGGAAAGTAGTAGCAAAAATTTAATAACAAAAGGAGCACGATGAGTTCGTGAGGGAATAATGCAAAACAAAGTACAAATAAAACGGAACCCTAATACACCATTGCACAAATTAAAGTAATTTAACAGACTTTTTTCAATGTAACGCATCCTTAACTTTGCAACATACATCGCCACACATTGTAAGAGACTTTCAGAAAGCAAACAAATGTAGAAAGGCTGAACAAAAGATATTTTTACCGAGCTAAGTGAGCTGATCAATGGGGCTATTAGCTGACAATATTTATTGGCAAAAAAAAACATTTTTCCACCTCAGCGAGGAGCTGTTCTACTTCAAACATGCTGCCGACGGTTTGGAGTTTTGTTTATTTACAGCACATGAATTCCACTATTACAACAAATACAGTCATCTAAGTGCACAACAGTGTGTTACATATTTAATTATTTAATAATCAGCCAGTCGTCAAAATATAGGCATTTTCATTTCAAAGTGACTCACCCAGTCGGTGGCACAAATAAATTTGTGCTTTTTTTTTTTTTTTTTCAATTGATGGACAGCCAAACATGCGTTAAAAAGCACAGTATTCACAGTATAATGTTTTATTTATTTATTTATTTATTTATTTATTTATTTATTTTTCTCAGTGGATTTCTCACCACCTCTCCTCTGGGTCTGCCCTTAGTGGTGTTCTGGCCGACACAGTGACATGAAGAGCCCCACACTTACCTTAGCTAGCATCAGAGGATAATACCTTCACCACACGGCCCGTTAATGGGCCACTCCAAGTTCACTGCTGCAGATGCAATTTTTTATTTTTCACTTTCAGTTTAAGAATAGTCACATTTTGACACTTTAGGAGCCTAGATCACATGAAAATGGTGTACTGTATTCCAAAAGAGAAAAGTGTAGAGTGAAAATCGGCTCTGATGTACACGTGTGCAGCCTATGAATAATAAGACATAAAATTCAAAAGTTCTTTCTTTCTTGTGGTTCTTTGAGTTTATATTTAAGATGAACCATGTTCTCAACTATGGAGCCACAATACTGACAATAAGATTTGGTATTGAAAAAAAAAAAAAATGTCATTGTGAAAAAGCTGCATTGACATTGAAACAAGGATTGGCACTGTAAAAGGTTGTATTGAAAAATAATAATAATAATAATAATAATAATTGATCATGACAACGCCTTCCAGCTTTTCAGGAGAGAAGAGAGTGCCCTCTGTCAGCTAAAGGCAATACCTTTTTTTTTTTTTCAATACCAAATGTTATTGTCAGTGTTGTGGCTCCATACTCAACCCCCTCCTAAAAAATTGTTTCTGATTCATGTTTTGTTTCATTCAGCTATTTATTTTCATTTTGTCAAAATGGAAAGTACATTTTATTTTAGTTTATGTTGTTGTTTCTTTTTTTAGTAAAAAGCACATTTGGTTTGGAATACGTACTACAGTAGTAATACATGCGACCTGACCAACCTCAAATATGACCTTTGACTCATTGAATACAATCTCTATGGTACTTTAAGATTTGTCTATGCTCTAGGTCCACAATATCATTGCCAGAGGAGACTGCGAGGGAGGTCTGACAACACAAAACTGAGGACTTTGGCACAAACTGTTTGGGAATTTGGTAGACCGTGCAGCACCAGTCTCAGCATTCTGGCGGACCAAGGCCATTTTCTTTTACAATAATAATAACCTGATAATTTGGTGACTGAAAGTAGACTAAGCTTTAGACCAACAGGAACGTAAGTTTCAGCACAGGTGGTGAAACACAAGTTTGATTAATTAGATCTGTGGTTGCATTGTTCAACTTGTCCCTTATATAAGTAGCACTTGATTTTCTGCATGAACTTCACAAGTCTGTTTCTGCTTCCACAATGTCAAAGACTGCACCTTTAGCATACTGAGCCTGACTGTCAAGGAATGAGTGAAGCCACTTTCAATGGCCAAGAAGTAAACTGGCTATGTGCACTCCCACAATGGCGCAAATGCCCCTTTCTGAATGTGCCTGCCTCCGAAAACACTACAAGAAAGAAAACTTCACCCATGCACAGTTAGACTGCGTTTTGCACTAGACTTGCGGTGAAAAGTCAAACCGGCAAAAGCTTAACTCCACTGGGACATGTTTGTAATAAGATGAATCTGAACTCGTGCTCAACACCGAGAGGAAACGTGTGGGAAGCTGAAACCACACATGAACATACAGAAAATGCAGTACACGAGATGGTGGAGGAGATGGAAGTGATACAGGTTCCGTTGTACCAAAGGATCCTTTGTTCGAATGCCGCAAATGCGCGCGCGCGCACACACGCACATACACGCAAACACACACACACCGAGTATAAATCACACCAAGCAGAGCAGAAAGTCGCTGCGGGAAATCTGCATCAGAGTTGTCTCAGTCACTTTGACACACCTTCGTATTGTGCCTTCATCTTCAAGTTAACATGGTTTTATTTTTTTGACATTTTAATATTAATGGTAACGCCCCGCGACCCTTGTGAGGAATAAGCGGTCAAGAAAATGGATGGATGGATGGTGGTTAACGTATTTTTACATTTGCATGAATGTTACTTAAGCTAACCGAATGTACAGTTAAAGGGATACTTAACTCATTGAGCCATTTCCAGCAGTAAAAAGTTAATATTTTGTCTGTAATTAATGTGGTAACTTCATTATTTTTCATGTACAATTAATACCTTTAAAAAGTATTTTTTTCTACTTGCTGTCGACTGATGATGACATCACCTGTGCTGAAGGTGTTCATGGTGTTCGGTTTACTGACCAAACCCGGAAAACAGGTGAGCCATGATTGGCCGTTAGCCTACTAACTTCCTCAGTACAAGTGATGTCATCATCAGTCGACAGCAAGTGCAAAAATAATTTTTTAAATGTGTCCCTTTAATCAAGATTTTAAATCTTGAAATGGCTTCTAATTTCATTATTAAAAAAGTTCTAAATCCAATCAAGGTTCACCCAGTATCGTGAAATGCATTTTGCTCGATTTCACTGGTTTCGCTGAAAATGAAAGAACTTGTAAAGTGCACGACTCCTGAGTTAAAACGACAACACGGGCAGCGCTATTTCAAGGCAAACAACCAACTTAAAAGTTGGATATGAAGCCGATAGAACTTCGGAAGTGATTTATGGCCTTGTACAAAATAATGACACTCAGTAAAATGCAGATGAGCCTGAGGTGAAGAAAGCCAGATGCTATGCATTTGTTTGTGTTTGTCGGTCTGCAATATGTGATAATGTCCATAATGTTTCATGGCTATTAGCTATGTGATGTCCATGTGCATATTCATACTAACAAATGAAATGTAAGACTGTCAGAATTAAGATGAATAAATAAATGAATAAATAAATAAATAAATAAATAAATAAATAAATAAATAAATTACAGTACAATGGAACCTTGTCCACCACCCAAAAACGCAGTTCAAATTTGTTTTGTTTTTTTTCCCTTTGGACAAATTTGCCTCAGAAGTCAAATCAAAGTTCAGTGAGTCAAACCATCCTCATATGTGACACCAGCAATACATCCTTAGCACGGATCAGTGTTCCACTCCTTTACGGTATAACCCAGAAATTGATTTTTCTTCTGTTTAAAAGCTACCATGCATTTTGATTGGCTAGAATTTCCTCGCCCCATCATGCAACTGCAATTCATATTTTGAATCACCACAAAACCAGTGAGTGGTCGAGATTCGGCCACTCATGAAATCTGATGGCAGAACGACGCAGACTGCACGAGTGTGCAGTGGAGTTCCGTCATATCGCTCAGTGTGTGGCGGCCCTGACACGAAACAGTCGGAAGTCCCACATTACCCCCGTTCTTATATCCCTCCAGTTACTTCCAGCAAAATTCAAAATTCTCATGATTATGTATAAAGCATTTCAGTCCTACCTACATCTCTCAGCTCCGTATTCCTGATGCCATTACACAATATCTCCACTCCACAAATCTTGGCTTATTACAAATCCACAAGTGAAAAGGAAACCCCATTCTGTGGAAGTATCCTTTACAATCTGTTAGATTTGCTGATAAATGGTTTGAATGATGGATGGATGGATGGATGGATGGATGGATGGATGGATGGATGGATCTGCTGAATCTTCGGACTGTCTTAAACAATGACTAAAAACTAATGTCAAGCATCTCTTTGGGCCTCACTTTTTTGCCATGCCTAATGTTTAATGTTTTTATTAATGGATGTGTGGATATTTTATTCTTGCTCAATTTCTCTTATGTTTGCATCATTGTCAGTTCTTTGGAAATTTGAAATGCAAATGATTCCCGGCGAATCGGAGTGCATGTTAATCATGATTTCTAGACAATGCCCAACCAACGTCATGCAGGATAGTTAAATACCGTCAAATGATATGTTATAGAGATGACATAAATATATGCAGTGTATGGCTTTTATACAGTCACCAATGCGACAGGCTGCACTCATAAAATTAAAATGCTGAAAATGTGCTACTAAATTCTTACCCTCTCAGACAGAGTTTACGTACAGCAATACTAAATATACACATCCTTTAAGTGCAAGCTGTGTGTGATTCAAAGGAGCTCATAAAAACAATGGTGCACAATATTCAGCGTTACCTTCCACTAATACTTCCAAGTCCACCACTTCAAACTATATTTTGCACTTGGAGTACTCTCCTAATTGTTCAATGGTAAAAACCATTAGACATGCTGTACATACAGTGCTAAACCAATTTTAAATGGTAAATCTAATTTTCATTAATATATAAATGACTGGCTAAGAGGAAAATTACTTTTGTTATTCACCTTTGAAAAAAACATCAACATCAACGCTCTTTGTTACAATTATATTTCGTTTGCGAATCACGTATGATTTTTGTGTGTTTGGTTTGTGACTTGCCAGCACCCCCCGCAACCCTTGTGAGGAATAAGCGGTCAAGAAAATGGATGGGTGGATGGTTTGTGACTTTTACTAAAACGCCATTGAAGGAGAAACTGGAATTTAGAAAAACATCAGACCGCAAGAATGATTAATGTAGTTTTCCTGGTATGTAGCCTACTTTTGTAAATTGTCTGTTTAAAAAAAACTAACTAAATATTGTAAATGTCTTCTTGTTACTCATCTTTTCTCCAGACTTCTACATGAAAAGTGAATTTGTATACCTGCCCCACTATTAGATTTTACTACCTCGTTTGTCATCTTGACAGCTTCATTAAAGAATCTGGGAAAAAGCTGAGGATTTGCGTTTGTGTACGTGTCATTATGAATACTTCTGAGAATGCATGTCCCTGTTACTTATTCCTGTTTTCTTCCCTTTAAGCGTTTCTCTTTCTGTCTCCTCCCTTTTCAATCCTTCTTTGCTGCCATTGTCACTTGCACCTCGGTCATATATGTGCTTCAGTTCGCTTCACTCTCTTTTTTTTTTTCTTTCTCCCTCATTTTTTCCACATTTCTCCAACACCAACCTTCACCCTCACTGCCTCCATTTTACTTTTGTCTCTATAGAGGTGGGGAGAAAAAAAATACACATTTGTGGCTGCTGGTTTGTCTCCAGCCTCTCCAAACCTTCCTGATTTGGTATTGGCTGAATGGTGTGTCTGGTATATTGGTATTGGCTGGCTCCAGCAGGTGAGGTAGAGCTGTTCCACTTAATCAATGCCCTATAGTGATGGGGGTGTTGGCGTTTGGAGGGGGTAGGAGGTGTGCCAGACACACAGCACAGCAGCCGTCAGCATTGGCAGCCCTCCATGAAGCAGAGCATGGGGATGGCATGACCTTCAGACACTCGGGACTACACGCACACGCACACGCACTTGCAAATCATGTGAAATGAAATGTCTGCAGGCCACACCCAAAATTCACCCCGCCTCCACTGCAGAGGCAGACTCACAGCAAGCAAATAGACATGGCATCACCTTGAGAAGGGCAAGAAAAAAACTACAGCCATGCAAACACTGACAAGATGGCTGCCATTTGCTCTGAATGAATTTTCTAGTTACAAGTGAATTGTTGATACAACCGTTTTTCATGGATGTGTATTTAATGCTGGTTTATGAAATATTGTTTGATGTTTTATGAGGTTGTGACGAGCTTTAACTGGTGTTATTAATAAACCTTATATTGCCATAGGGCATACAAAGACCAGTAATCAGTCCTACAAATAAAAATTGTTTCCATATACATTAAAGTAGTTGTTAGCAATTTGACAGTGATTGAGTACGGTATAATAATAATAGTAATTATGATTATAAAAACACATTTATAAAAGTCTGAAGTGGCGAATGTCAAGCGTGACCTCCACATACACAGGAAGACATTCATGTTAGCCGTAGAAATGCTATACATCAGGGGCGTCCAAGGACACAAGGGCCACATAATGTTATGAAGAGAAATTGTGTTTAGTCATAAAAATTGGACAAATAATTTATTTGTGCTTTTGCATATTTAGAAAAATGCTACAGTATATAAACCAATTTATTTGTAATATGGCAGTAGGGTTATTATAGTTTGGGAATTATTTATTTTAGTTTTTATTAGTTTTCGGGGTGGTTCTGTTAGTTTTTTATTAGTTTAGTTCTTTAAAAAACAACAACAATGACTCAACAAGAACTGAAAGAAAGCAGGGTAACTAAATACACATGGTAACGAGAAAACAACAGACACCTGGGCAAGATACAAGAGGCTTGGGGAGCTGATTGGTCAACACACTGGGAAGGGAAGACACACTCAGGTGGACGTGGTTAGACATAACGGGACAAGGGAAGACACAAGGAACACATGACAAACAACCAAAAACACCAAGAGAAAACGAAATCCCACCCCCACAAAATCAAAACATGACAGAACCCTCCCCAACCCCCCACCCCCCCAAGGGACGGCTCCCAGACGTCCCACCAACATAAAAAGTCCAAAAACAAGGGTGGGAACACGGCCCACCCATCCGTCCCAGACAAAGGCAGTTCAGGAGGCCGTCCGCGAAGCCCGACGACTAGGGCCCGGCGGGGCCGTGCAGGAGGGCGTCCGAGACGCCAGACGAGAGAGTCCCAGCGGGGCCGGTCAGGAGGGCGTCCTCGACGCCCGACAAGAGGTGAAGGCGGCCGCAGGGCTTGCGCCGCCGGGACTTTAGGCGGCGCCTGGCGAGGTTCCGGGACTTTGGGCGGCGCCTGGCGAGGTTCCGGGACTTTGGGCGGCGCCTGGCGAGGTTCCGGGACTTTGGGCTGCGCCTGGCGAGGTTCCGGGACTTGAGGCGGCGCCTGGCGAGGTTCAGGGACTTGAGGCGGCAGCAGGCGAGGTTCAGGGACTTGAGGCGGCAGCAGGCGAGGTTCAGGGACTTGAGGCGGCAGCAGGCGAGGTTCAGGGGCGAGAGGCGGCAGCAGACGAGGCTCAGGGGCGAGAGGCGGCAGCAGACGGGGCTCAGGGGCGAGAGGCGGCAGCAGACGAGGCTCAGGGGCGAGAGGCGGCAGCAGACAAGGCTCAGGGGCGAGAGGCGGCAGCAGACGAGGCTCAGGGGCGAGAGGCGGCAGCAGACGAGGCTCAGGGGCGAGAGGCGGCAGCAGACGAGGTTCAGGGGCGAGAGGCGGCAGAAGACGGGGTTCAGGGGCGAGAGGCGGCAGAAGACGGGCTTCAGGGGCGAGAGGCCTCAGCAGACAAGGTTCAGGGGCGAGAGGCGGCAGCAGACAAGGTTCAGGGGCGAGAGGCGGCAGCAGACAAGGTTCAGGGGCGAGAGGCGGCAGCAGACAAGGTTCAGGGGCGAGAGGCGGCAGCAGACAAGGTTCAGGGGCGAGAGGCGGCAGAAGACAAGGTTCAGGGGCTTGAGGCCTGTCCAACCCGGCACTCCTGGCGCCACCGACCAAAGACAGGGCTTCCTTTAGCACGGCAATGGCTCGGGCGCCGGCTTCGAGCGCCTCTTTCCGCCAGGGCTCCATTTCGGACCTTGCCCCCGCTGGGTCCATGTATGGTTGAGACATTCTGTCACGATGGGGGGGGTGTTGGAGGCAGGACCCAGATGCAGGGGGCAACAAAAACAGGGCACGGTAGGGATGCAAGTAAAAAAGGGGATTTAATTAACAAAAAAATGTAAATAAGGTACTATGGAAAAATTAACAAGGTCAAAAACACACAAGGCATGGCATGGAAAACAGGGACAGCAACAGGAACAACAACAATGACTCAACAAGAACTGAAATAAAGCAGGGTAACTAAATACACATGGTAACGAGAAAACAACAGACACCTGGGCAAGATACAAGAGGCTTGGGGAGCTGATTGGTCAACACAGTGGGAAGGGAAGACACACTCAGGTGGACCTGGTTAGACATAACGGGACAGGGGAAGAGACAAGGAACACATGACAAACAACCAAAAACACCAAAAGAAAACAAAATCCCACCCCCACAAAACCAAAACATGACAAATTATAGTTAGTTTTAGTTAGTTTTGTAAACATAAAATGTAGTTTCAGTTAGTTTTTGTTTTTAAATAAGCATTTTTGTTTTTATTGTATTTCGGTAACAATGTTGTTTTGTGAATTTTAGTTTGTTTTTTTCATTAGTTTTAGTTAACTAAAATAAACTTTAATGGCACCTGTTTTTCGATACCCTCCCTTCTTACTTTGACCATCTCCAAACATTTTTGTTTTGTTTATTTTATTTGAGCTGAGTCAAATGCCATTTTTAGCATATGTCGCGGGCCACTGAAAAATGGACGGTGGGCCGCAAGTGGCCCCCGGGCCGTAGTTTGGACACCTCTGCTATACACAATGGTAATACGCTGCCAACATGGTGAGAAGTTCAATTTAAAGTCACAGTGTGTAATAAGTAACCACTAGATGTCGCTATAGCATAGAATGCAGCCAAAGCGCATGCATTAGAAGCATGCACACTTTGGTGGCTCAGAAAGACCCACAAGCCTACCACCAATTACCAGCCAGTATGAAGCCTTGCTAGCAATACTGAAAGACCATGCGAGACGGATTTAGTCCAAGCGGCTAACAAGAACGGTTAGCTGGAGTTAAGCCTGGTTCACACGGCAGGAGAATTGGCCCGATTTTAGGCCCGAATTTCCCCTCCCGACAATCGTAAGGACGCGCCGAGACGCAAGCGATAATCTTCACAGATAATCCTGCCGTGTGTATTTTCACCACACACGACGCCTCCCAATATCGGCGCTCGGAAGGACCCCCGACTTGAAATCGGGCATATCCAACATGTTGGATCTTTTGGCCCGATTTCGCTCCGCGCAGCAGATTGACAGTGATGTGCAGCCAATCAGAAAGCGAGCCAGCGAGGAAGCCGGTGGGGAATCCAAAATCAAAACAGTCATGACGCAGCAGAAAGTCCGTGCTAGCGCTATTACACTCTTTTTAGTTTTTTAATTATTTGTTGTTGTTTTTTTTTTACACGCACACACTCTCCACAAATAAACGCCAACCCGCGCCGCCAGCACTGAGCCGAGGGCAAGCGATGTCTCGCCAGTGCCCATTTACACTCCTTTAAATAACGCCTTTTCTTTTTATGCAGCTTTTTCGGCTGAAAACCAGGATCGACTCATGTTGATGACTCGGAAGCCACGTTTAATCTCGAGAGGTTTTGCGAGACTTCCCGTCACATTCTTGAATGAACTCTGCTCGTGTGGAGTGTGTTGATTGTGCAGTGTGGCCGCACACCACGCACGGTACGTGCAAAACTGGAACTCCCGTGATTTTTTTCTCTTCGCGTGTGGTGTCTGTCAAAGATTGGAAATCGGCCGACAATTTTAAAATCTTGCCGTGTGAACCAGGCTTTAGACAGAGCGATAGGCTGGAGTGGCTAACAAGAGCGGCTAGGGGGAGAAGCTATTAAAAAAAAAAAAAAAAAAAAAGCTAATAAAAGCTTTGAGAGAAAAGCAGAAGGTGACAAATGACAGGAGCCCGAAATCATGAGACTTTTGCATATTTTTTAAATCAATAGTGTATTGTTAAATGCAATGAATTATTACCACTAGATGACACTAAAAAGTACACACTGTGGCTTAACAAGAATCTTATCAAATACAATAACATATGCACATCAAGTGTCTTGGTATGCTTTTATTTTGAAATTGTTCGTGGAAGCGCATGTGGAAGTTGGATAGTTGCGTGCAGTTTAAATTGCCATCACAAACTGTTGCCTGCACCAACACCAACACGCCATCCTGAAATTATGTTCAATCGCTAATTAAGGATGCTATAAATTCTCAAAATATGCTGACGTTGTAGAATCCAGTGCTTGTTTCCAGCGTTAGCGGGCAGCAGATAACCGCTTATCAAGTAGGCTCGGAAGATGCTTACCAAAAAGTAGTATACTTTAAGTTGTACATAACATAGCGTATACTGAAGTACACCTAAGTTTATTTTTCTTTTCTTTTTTTTTCTTTTTTTTTTTAATTTTTATTTATTTATTTTTTATTTATTTTTTTTAAGTTTAAGTTTATTTTTCAAGTGTACTTATTCTTGTATGAAAAGTAAACTTCAAGTAAACTCCTTGGGACTAAATTGGCCCATTTTAGTAGGCCTACAATTAAAAGTATACTTACTTGTATTTTGTTTTATTTTATATGTTTCTGAGTAAACAAGTTCTTCGCGGTAATGATTTGGATTATAAGGAGGAGGTAGGAAGTGATAAGCTTTGGCTTCCTTCTGCCCCTTCTTGAACCGAACACTTTTGCATGAGCTTTTTTGCTTATATTTTTTGTAATTGTTCCAGATAAATAACGATTAAATCAGATCAAACTTAAGTAGCCTATATTATAAAGTATATTAATATGTATACTTAATCAATACTTTCAAGTATACTTTATGATATATTTAAGTACACTATAAGGTACACTCAGCATTATACAGTGGCATCTAGTGGTGAAATAATAATTCATTCATTAAAAAAAAAATGTTTGTGTTAGTAGGAAGTAAAAAGATATGTTGTATCGCATAAACGTACTTTTTTTTTTTTTTTTTTTTTTTTTTAAATATAACGGTAAGGCTAGAAATCACTAATTATTTTACATGGCCGCGCCACGCCTTCTAGTGTCCGCCATGTTTCGCCGCCATCTTTCTGCTACGGGTGCCGTCAATGTCAAATTTCAGCATCCATTTCTTAACGCGTTTTTGGAACGCCTTTGCAGACGCACTTCCGGTTTGTGTGGCAACCGCATATAAACGAAGAAGAAGAGTTTCCGGTCCCCGAAGAGAGCATTATCAAGCATCACAATTGCTTTGGGAATTTATTTTATTTCAGCGCGACAAAACAAGAGTTTATATTGTAGCCGCATTTGCCAGATGGAGAGAAATGAGGAACAGACGAGGTTTGGGAAGTGCCGGTGCCTTCGACTACTTTCTACTTGACCGGTAAGTAAGAGTACATTTGTGTTTACGTTTTGAGAGCGAGAGAAAAAGTATGCACTGTACTAATTAATACGATGTTCGTACCATTGTTTTACGATCACTATAGCTGTTGATTAGCAACTCCACACCACTCGAACGATTTCGTTATGTAGTTACTTTGCTTTGCTTTTGAAAAAAAAAAAAAAAAAGATTCCCACTGGCAGGTCATATTCAGAGTAAATGCGCAAGTTATTGTGTAATGTAGTGTAACTGTGATTTCGGAGGTATATTTGCCCATAACTTCAATTGAGAATCTAAAGCATACTGTATTAGTGGAGGAGTTGAAAATGATTATTTTTCGTTGTGTTTGGTGAAAATAGTGTTCTTGAAATTAATTTTCGGCAGGGAATAACTTTCTGGACTTAACTGCTGGCTGTACCGTAAGTACTGCTCGAGTCTGAACTCTCTCACTCAAGTGTGTACTGGTCCATTGTGTAATTGTTTGTGTCACACTAGATCAACACCCAAACTTGAGGGGTTCCAGAACCATATTCTGATGTATACAAGCATTCATGCACCATTTAAATACATCACCGACCTGCAAGAAAAAAAATATCAACGGGAGAGTCAGCAGCCAAATTGGAATGCCCCGAATGAGGACACTTCGGATGGAGGACCCCAGAAGGCTTCGGTGTTGTACCACCAGTATCTCCACCTACCATATCTGAGCTGCAACAAACTGAAGTCAGCCGAGGTTTTGGTATGTCATTTACATATGGACGGTATTACACACTACATTAAATTTTTGTGTGAAGGAATACGGAATGGTCACATGTACATGCACCACTTGTTTTACACAGGACCTGCTGACCAGGTGTCTGAAGCCATGGAGTGACTCCTCCCTCACTTTCCTCAGCAAGCCTTTGAAGAATATGATATCATCGTCAGTGGGAACATGCCCTCACTCCATAACATGTACTTGTGCAGTCAAGGTGGAGCATGTCAAACTTAATAAAACCAGCAAACATTCAAGTGACTTCATTATTACTGCAGTCTGTTCACACAATCAATGGACAACCCTTCCAACAACATCATAGAGTAGGCGAAAAGTAGCGTTCCAGGTCACACTATGTGTTCAGGAGAGTTTGAGGAATGTTGCAATGTTAATGGGGGACAATGTCAGAAAAAAAAAAAACATCATGGTATTGAGGTAATCAGATATTTTAGCTGTGTACAACACATACCTGCTCTGTAACACTACTTTTGGCCCAAACCTGTATGTCTATTTTCCATATATTGAAATGCACAACGTATTGGTAAATTTCTGGACCAACTGCAATTCATATAACTCATTATATTCTAACGGCATTTTATTTTTTTTTAGTTAATATGTTCATTTCATGTAGACTTTTATTTTACCTTATTTTATTTATTCATTTTCATGTACTGTACCTTACATTCATTGGCCAATGAAGAATTCCTTGTCATTGCAAGCATTTATAATAATTCTCCAGGCTTTTGATGTTTTACATTTCTGGACATGTAAAATAGTGTTAGGTTAGGTGTCGAATGAACACTGCATGTTGACCTCAAATGAAATAGTATTTTTTAGTTATTCAAAATGTACAAATTAACACACAACAACAATATACAAGTTATACAAACTACAACAAACCAGTGTCATACATGGAGTAATTATATGCCAGGTAAAAAACCTTTGTATTGTCCTCGAGGATCTGGGAAAGTGTCACTTATTTGCCACAAGTCCACCAAGGTACTGAAGTCTGGGATCCAGGTACAGGAAAATCATGGCGGTGCTGATGTGCCAGCAATGTTTAAAAAAGTATTTCTTGGTGTCAGTTTATCAGCTGGACTTGGATATCTTCATGGTCCTCCATGGTCATTTCCTGTACGAGTCTCTGCAAGAAGGTAACAATTGTATGTCAGATGAGGTACCAAACAATGAACTGAAAGTCACTGAGCCAATTAAGTACACATTACATGAGCAAGACTATTTGTGAAAGCCATGTAAATTCCTGCACATCGAAGTACAAGGAAGCTGTTGTATCTTCAATCAAAACTAATTAAGTTGCTTAGTGATATTTATTAGGTGAAATTGTTCAACATGGTGACAAATCGATATCTGAGTAAAGAGTTTCAAATGTTTTTGTAAGCAGTGTAGTGATTGGAACATAATTCACCCACGGAACGTTGGGACGAAGGGGGAGCTCCGGGTGGGAGGAGTTTGTTAGGATGAAAGGATGAAAGGATGAAAGGATAAAAGGACGAGATGTTAGTAGGTCTGTGAGCCTCGCGCAGAGTGAGTTGTTGTTGCTGTTAACACTGAGAAGCTGATGTCAATAAAACGCCAGTCTTTGGCTCCGGACTTCAACACTCCGCCTCCGACTCCCGTCACTACTCGCTACATTGGTGACCCCGACATCCACCTCGTTGACGTTTCCGAGGCTGATAATTTGATCGAATTGAGCGACATGGCGAACTCCGCTGATCTCAAGTTACCGGAGTTTTGGGAGTCGGCCGCGGCGACGTGGTTTGTACAAGCTGAAGCTCAGTTTGCCATCCGGGGAATTACGGACGATTCCACGCGCTACTACTACGTCGTGGCCGCGCTCGGGAGCTCCACGGCGGCCAGAGCCGTGAGTTTTATCACCTCTCCCCCGGCACGGGATATGTACGCGGGGCTCAAAGCGTACCTCCTTAAGACCTTCGAGCTGTCACAGCCGGAACGGGCTCGACGCCTTTTCGCCATCCAGGGCCGTCCGAACTAATGGAAAAAATGCTGAACCTGCTTGGCGCGGAGGAGCCGAACTTTTTGTTTATTGGACTGTTTCTGCGCCACATGCCTCCTCATGTCCAGACAGCGCTAGCGAATACTACCATCTCCGAGCCACGTGCTCTGGCGGAGGAAGCTGACCGTTTTTTCCTGGCCACCCAGCGTTACAACCACGAGGTCTTAGCCTCTGCAGGCGCCTTCCCAGTCCCGGCGACCGCAACGGCACCTCATAAGGCACGCGCTGCCGTGGATGGCCGATCAGCCCCTGGCTTATGGTATTTTCACGCACGTTTTGGAACCAAGGCGAAGTGGTGCCGCGCCCCTTGCTCCTTTGTTGCGTCGGGAAACGGCAACACCTCCACTCAGTTGCAGCTGTGAGTGCCGGCTGCTGTTTGTCATGGACACCCTCTCCAGACTCAAATTCCTTTGTGACTCTGGCGCCCGCAGAAGCGTGTTGCCTGCCTCGGCTGAAGATGCTGTCGGGGGCACTCACGGCCCGCACCTGTCAGCGGTCAACGATACACCTATCCGGACCTACGACACTAAGACAGTGGATGTATGTTCACTTGGGACTTTGTCACTGCGGACATTTCTTTTCCCCTTCTTGGCGCGGACTTTTTGTGGGCCCACAGTCTACTGGTGGATGTCAAAAATGGCCGCCTGCTGGACGCTTTGACGTTTTCCACTGTTGCTTGTGGGTGTGATGTGGAGACGTTTGAGGGCCTCGCCAGCCTGCTCTCAGATGACGACGTGTTCACGCGGCTTCTTGGAGAATTCCCCAGCCTGACCACGCCTACATTTGCAGCCACTTCTACCAAGCATGGGGTCAAGCACCACATCGAGACCGTGGGCCCGCCGGTTCACGCTAAGGCCCGACGCCTCAGCCCTGATAGATTGGCCACAGCTAAGTCCGAATTCGCCAACATGGAACGCCTTGGCATAATTGGTCGTTCGGACAGCCCGTGGGCCTCGCCTCGCCACATGGTTCCGAAGTCGGACGGCGGCTGGCGACCGTGTGGAGACTATCGCCGCCTCAATGGTGCCACGACGCACGATCGCTATCCGGTCCCGCACATAGAGGACTTCTCTGCCCACCTGGCAGGTGCGAAGGTGTTTTCCAAGGTGGACTTGGTACGGGGCTATCACCAAGTTCCGGTACACCCCGCCGATGTGCCTAAGACTGCTGTGATAACACCTTTCGGACTGTTCGAGTTTCTCAGGATGCCATTCGGCCTTAAAAACGCGGCCCAGTCTCATGGACTCTGTTCTCCGGGACATGCCGTTCCTCTTCGTCTACTTGGATGACATCCTAGTGGCCAGCTCTTCCATCGGAGAACAACTTTCACACCTCCGGCAGCTTTTCTCCAAGCTCAGCCAGGCTGGACTGATTATTAACCGAGTTAAATGTGTCTTTGGTGTGCCCTCCATCCAATTCCTTGGCCACCTCATCAACGAGGACGGCGCCACCCCGCTCTCGGCAAAAGTGGAAGCTGTTGCCGCTTTTCCTCGACCCCGGACGGCCCAGGGTCCCCGGGAGTTCCTCGGGATGGTGACTTTTTACCACAGGTTCATCCGCCACGCTGCCCATGTGATGCACCCGCTTTACGACGCACTTAAGGGTGTGGCTCCTAACCGTGCAGTCGACTGGACCGATGTGAGAGTCAAGGCTTTTGAAGAGACGAAAGCTGCGCTGTCCCGAGCGGCCTTGTTGGCCCACCCGCACCCGGATGCCCCGGTCACCCTCACTACTGACGCATCCGATTTTGCCGTCGGGGCCGTTTTGGAGCAGCGCGTCGAAGGTGCGTGGCAGCCGCTCGCCTTTTTCAGCCGCCGGTTAGTCCCTCGGGAGCGCAAGTACAGCACGTTCGACAGGGAGCTCCTTGCTGTCTGGCTGGCGATCCGCCACTTCCGCTTCATCCTGGAGGTCCGTGAGTTCACGGTCTTCGTCGATCACAAGCCCCTCACCTTCTCCATGTCGAAGTTGTCCGAGCCGTGGTCCGCGCGGCAACAGCGCCAGCTATCGTTCATATCTGAATACACCACGGACAGCCGACATATTGCTGGCAAGGACAACTGGGTTGCGGATTGTCTGTCCAGGGCATCCGTCAACACGGTACAGCTGGGCCTCGACTTTTCCCGGATGGCGGCCGACCAGGCTTCCGACCGTGACACCAGTCGCTTCGGGGCTCCGACACCGGGTTGCAAGTTAAACCGGCTCATGTTGACCTGGCCGGACCCTTGGACGTGCCCCGCGCCCCCCACCGCGGCAGCCCCCCTGGGCTGCGCCTTGTGGACCGTGTGGGGTCCCTTCCAGTTGTTCCTGCATCCCCGCCAGTTGGTGCGCGGGACTGTTCTGGTGTTTCTGCTGTGTCACTCCCGCCCTCGCTCCCTGGGTCCTGTACCCGCAGGGGTCGGGCAGTTTTGCCGCCCCGTCATCCGGAGTTTGATTGTGGGTGAATTCTGGGGGGGTTTGTGTAGTGATTGGAACATAATTCACCCACGGAACGTTGGGACGAAGGGGGAGTTCCGGGTGGGAGGAGTTTGTTAGGATGAAAGGATGAAAGGATACAAGGACGAGATGTTAGTAGGTCTGTGAGCCTCGCGCAGAGTGAGTTGTTGTTGCTGTTAACACTGAGAAGCTGATGTCAATAAAACGCCAGTCTTTGGCTCCGGACTTCAACACTCCGCCTCCGACTCCCGTCACTACTCGCTACAGCAGCACTTTTCTGAGTGGTTGGTAGCAACAAGACACGGGGGGAAAAAAGCCGTATTTACGAGTCTGAGTTGCAGATGTGTAGTTTAGTTAACACCATTATTTTGTACGATATACTAAACATATCAGCAAACGATGTAATCTAAATACCACATATTCCAAGCAAAGGTATGTTTTGAGCCATTCACATGCATGCTCGAATGGATTATTTTTCCATGCTGACATAGTTGTACGTTACCAAGACACCGCGTTCTCTTCCTCGTCGTCTCCCTCGCCCTCTTTGAGATGGTCCAAATGTCTATAAAACATATAACATAACTGTTTGATCACTGTTGCATGGTTTAGTTGCACGAACAAATATGAACATAGATAGCCATTAGCGTTAGCTGACGTACAGTATTTCCTAACAATGCCACAAAAAAATAAATTCTGAAATTAAATGGCTAAATCACAAATTTAGGGATCTGTACAGTATGTCTAACAAATGCAATTCACTTACGTCATCACTCGAGGGAATACCAGAAGTCGTTTGCGCTTCTGTTCTGGTGAAATCGCTGGTAGGCTGGCGAAGTATGGTCTCTCTGGGACACCGTAGTTTGTGTGCTTAAAATCATTGCATTGTCTTGTTTGACCGATAGATGGCGGTCGTGAGCTACACACTGGGGCTTTAAATATACTGTACTTGAAAGTATACTTATGTCCACAGTTTAGTTCACAGCAAATCACCCAGTGATGAATTGACAGGGATACTCTGAAACCAAAGGTGGCCAACTTAACCTCTAGGCAGTCCAGCCGCATTGTGTGGAGGGCCTTAATTAATAATTTAAGCAAAGCCTCAGAAAAAGTACACACATTTTTTTCGAAGCTTCGCCCCATAAAGTACTCGTTGAAAATAAGGAAGCACAAGTGTCAATGCCGATGTAATGACCGTTTTCAACTTTAAACCAACACCTCTTTTGAAGAGAACATTTGAAGTAGGCTATGAGTGAGGGGCTCAGTTTTGCAAAAATGTAATATTTATAGAATATGTCACAATTGTTCAGTTGCTAGTCATGTAAAATTTCAGATGTGTTTCAAATAAACATTTAGAAAGTATATTTGTATCAATTACTCAGTATACCACACAAAGAAAACTGTTTCACTTAAACTATATACTTGAACTACATATAATTGCCCTGTTTTTGCTATAAACCATAATTTCACCCAATAAATTTAATAAAATAATACGTAGGTATGTCTCCTGCTCTTTTCCATGGATATTATGACTAAAGAAAGCCAACTATGACATTAAATAGTCGATATCCTTGTCAAAATGTGAACTTTTATATCTAATTGTCGGAGTATAACATTCTGTGTCAAGTTGGACATTAGGAGGATGTTTTTAATTTCTGCCAAAAGTGTAATCCAAACAATAATGTGGTACAATCAAAATGTAGTACAACCACAAATAGCATGATACATTAAAAATATTTAAAACGTACAAGTACATTCTAAGTAGGCCTATATACTACAGTATGTAAATTTTTAGTTTGTTTTAGTTTTTAGTTTTTAATGTTTTTTAGTTTTAAATGTTTTAGTTTTAATTTTTTGTTTTAAATGTTTTAGTTTTAATTTTTAGTTTTAAATGTTTCAGTATACTTACAAGTACACTTAACATTTACTTGGTTAAAACTAAGCCAAAAATGTATAGATAGAAATGTATATTTTTTTTTAATCATCTGACTACCGGATAGTCAATATAATTTCTGTAGGATAGTCGAATGGCAAAATATTCAATAGCTGTAGCCCTCCATACGCCATACTTTATCACCTAATTACACATATACAGCATGCTGTGAAATATACCTCAATACCATTCCAAATACAAAGTCAAATACAATTGTTTTAACTACAGAAAATAATATAATTGCAACAACAACGAAAATCACATAAAGGAAAAGTTGTGGGAAACGTCTTGCGCTGTACTCAGTCCATTCTTCCTCAGCGAGCTCCACCCACACAAAAACACTTCCCTGAGCTCTGACCTGGCATCGTTCTCCTGATTTTCTCCTCTCCCCTCTCATCAGCCCTCTGCAGACCCCGTCGGCCCCCCACGTACTCAACCTATTAACAGACCCCGCTTCACTGTAATGATGCCTCTCCTTTTGCCTGTGCAGCTGCTGTGTTGAATAGAGAGGAGAAAACCGGGAACCTCAACATCCGTGCCATTGTTTCACTTATTTCTGAGGCACAGACAGAAGACTAAAATGTGTTGGGTGTACTCTATGATGACACTTTCACACTCTAATAGTAGATACTAGTTATTGAATAAAAGAGTCCAATGAAAAATTATGCCTGCATGAGGATGATAATACTCAATTTTGAATAATAGTTTAAGGAGGGTGTTGATTTTAACAGTGATTATAATTTTGTGTGTAATTTGAGTTGGCTGCCTTGTGTCGGGCAGAAATATCTGCTATGATGATGATGTGCAACCACAATAATCACACTGTTAAATACACCAATAATTCCCAGCCAGGGTGCCATAGTAGAAAAAACATCAGGAGTGTGGTGTGAATTTCTATTCTAATTTCCCTTAATTTGTCAGAAAATGAATAAATAATAAATGTATTTTTTATTTTTAAATTCCAAATATCTGTATCTGTGTTCATCCATCTATGCTAACGACGTATAGTGACAGGCAGAACATGTTTAATGCTCTTCCAATAGATGGCAGAACGTACAACAAACCTGTTGCCATTCATGCATGTACATGTAGCAAGTACATACATGTTATGTCAATAAAGGTTTGGAAACACTGCAGCATGTGTTTGTTTTGTTGTATTGCAAAGGCAACATTTTAGATCCTGTGCTGGATGTCATGATTGGTCTTATTTTGGGCTACATGTCAGGCATCTGATGAAAGCTCCATCAGTCAGTATTTTTCAGGCTTTCGTGATGACCACAAAATGTTGGCTGCTGCAGCACACAAGGACAAAACAGTTTGGGGTGCCGTATCACACATTGTAACAAACCTCACAAGTCTCAATCGCAAAGCAAAAATGTGACTACATATAATGGTGCCATAAATCTAATTGTTTTTTTAATTGGAATAGGTTGGAAGTATGAACCGTATTATCCAAATCTCACATTGGCCTTGTATTCTCTGCCTCCTTAACACTCCTCGCTGCTGTTAGACCCATAGTTATGAGTACAGAAAACACTGTTTGGAGCTTAAGTAGTGCATATTTCATATTCAATGTCAATGTGCATACTATATTTACAATTCACTTGAGCAGAAATGACCAATCCAAGTAAGTGTGGTGATTAGTGGATAGAATTTTAGCCTGAGAACCATAAAAAAGATTTGCATTTGCTGTCAATCCGTTGTCTTTTCCTGATATTCTATCCAGTTGTGTCACCAGGTGAGCTATTTTTCACAGCAGGCACACAAAGTTGTAGACGATAAATCTAAGCTTCCAACTTTGTGGCAACAGAGTGTGGATGTTTTTTGTTTTGTTCCTACATAACCTCGCTCCAGGGCACAAAGCAAGGTCCATAAAGGCATTGTTGAGATGAATGAGAGGAGACATTGAGAACCAGACCCAATATCACTTACCACTGACCTTGCAAAATCAAGAAATCTCAGTTCTTGAGGAGTATGCATGGGTTTTGAAGTAGCACGACATAGCACCCATTATTATTATTCATATATGTCTTCATGTAAACGTTTGATCAATTGTAAATTGTGATTGCACCCACGTGAAGTCTGAAGATGGCTTTCCGTGATGTGGACATTGCTATAATATGTTAATGCAAAAAAACTAACATGTCTGCTCTTTACTGTTGCATTTAATCATACACCACATGCTACAAAATTCACAGTGGATATTTTGTTATTCTGGAAGAAATTGCTGGCACGTATTAAATTGCATCCACCCGCCAATTACGTATTTCCCACACAGTCAGAATTGGATCACCTCTCGTTGTGCAGTTATCTCTTTCCTCACAAGTCTTTCAGAACTTAAAAGCTACACAGCCAATTCATTTTGCTTCTTCAAATTCAAACTTTCGAGTGTCTGGCCCTTGGGAATTTCTGTCCTATACAATAAATCCACAACAAATGACCATTTACACAATAAAGTGAGATCCACTATCGAGCTGTACTACATAGCCTTTACAGAAACAACAATCTGTTTTAATTCATTTCATTTTCATGTTTATCTATTTATTTGACTGACAGAGAGGTATTCGTTTTCGAGCGCTGTTTGTAATTATGGAATTACTAATAACTAATTCTTGACTAGTGACTTACTTGCTTATGTGTACTGCTGAGCTCTTTAATTAAAAAAATAAAGCTGTACGGCAAAGCAAACCATCAGTGCCGATTAAACTTTCAATTAAAAGTATCACATGTCCAAATATTGTGAAGATTAACTCATTTGCTCCCAAAAACATATAAATACATTCTATTTTAAATGTTTTGCGTGTCCGAAAGACGGATTTATACGTTTACATTTTTTTTTATACTACAACATACTGGATGTTGAGCTGAAAACATTATTACTTTAGCTCAGATATTTTGCATGGGTGGTCTTCTAACCCAGTAGTTCTCAACCCTGGTCCTCGGTGACCCTTATCCAGCCTTGTTTTTCATGTCTCCCTCAGCCAACACAGGTGAGGATCGATATCAGGCTTCATGCAGCCTCTCAATTGCAGAGAACGGTTGAAGCAATGGGAGTTATTACAAAACAGCCAGCAGGTGGAAGCAGAGTATAGGAGCTCAACCAGGGCCATGTTGCAAAAAAGCTCTTTTTGCCAGTGTTTTCACTTGGAATGTGAATAATGATGAAACTTAGCTATATTCTGATGCTAATTGCTGCAAAACGGAAACAGATAGAAATATACTTTTTTTCCTGATGAAAGGAGACTTTAATCTTTCTTTTGGTAGGTTCCATGTTTTTATAGCAATAGAACACAATATTCTAAAACAGCCGAGAGTGAAGGGGGTTGCTTCAGTCAAAATGACTGGGAGTGAATGAGTTAATGAGAAAGTGACACAACAAAGAAAAGTGTCACCGCTTCCTTTTTTTTTTTTTTTTTTATCTACACAACTACAAACCCAAAATGTATATTTTGCATTGTCACTACTAGAATTAACTATCCTTTGTGGAGGCCAAACTATTTCAATATTAGCGTATCTGAGTAATTATTTGAATCAAAAGGATCACTGAGAAATTTACAGGCCAGATGGACACAAGAGTACTAATGGTATTTTAATGACACTAAAGCTTGTTGAATTGTTGGCAATAGTGTGAGCAATGAAGTGTTATTCTCCTCTGTGCATTACCATATGCTGCCCTTGAACAGGCCCTGACTGCTCTCGTCGCACTGCAGTATGCAGCACGACGTCCACATGAATGTGCTTTCATATGGCAGGACAAAAGCCCCTTTTGTCTGATTTCAACAGATCATGTAAAATAAGACTCAATGGAGGATAAGCGGTTCAGATAATGGATGGATGATATTGCCTTAGCATATAGTGTATGTCAAGTATTTTCGACAAGTATATTCAGTCTTCGGATATCACGGTCGTGGCAGTGATCCTTAAAGATTTGCGTTTCTTGAGGAGAAAGCTTTTCAAACGCGTGTTCACAAGCATATAGCCGTCGTTAATGACTCCAAAATGAGACAAAAGAATGAAGAATTGACTATATGACCAGAAGCAGTCATAGTAAATTGGCTGGAAAGCCTGTAAAGGTTTATGACACAGAGAGGAGAAGGAGGAGGGAGAGAGAGAGAGAGAGAGAGAGAGAGAGAGAGAGAGAGAGAGAGAGAGAGAGAGAGAGAGAGAGAGAGAGAGAGAGAGAGAGAGAGAAGAGAGAGAGAGAGAGAGAGAGAGAGAGAGAGAGAGAGAGAGAGAGAGAGAGAGAGAGAGAGAGAGAGAGAGAGAGATGGGTTCATCCCGAGTTTGAGCTGGCGTCTGTGGAAGATGGCTGTGTCTCAGTCATTTGAAGTAGCTAGAATCTTTCTTTACTGACCTCAGGTGCCTCCATTGTTTTCTGTGCACCACCTCTATATCCCAATTCTCGTCTACTGCTGGGGACATTTTATCTTCATCTCTCTTACTTCTTCTTCTTCTTCTTTTTTTTTTTTTTTTTTTTTTTTTTTTTTTAAATATATTAGGAGTCTTCTTTTAAATCCAGTTATTACCCAAGCTCATCCATGCATTACTGCTCCTGCAATGCTGCAGCCTTCACATAGAAGTGGACAATAATCTTTTGATGCATTTACATGATCAGAAATTCAGAAGATTCAGTACTGCGTCACTACTAATTTGATTTTTTTTTTTCCTCACCTATTTCGAGCCGCCCATTTTGTCAATGGGCTGTGATTGGTTACCTGGGTTTTAAATGGGAACAAACCCTAATCTGCCTCTTAATACCACCACCATTGTAATCTAATATAAAAATACACTACTGGAAACAGTCGAGTCAATAGAAGTACAACGGAATGAAGAGACTGTTCGCAATAAATAAATATTGTTATTGAAGAAACATTACAATTTAGGTTGTCAGTGCTTCTGCCATACAGTATACATATACGTAGCTACATACAGTACATTCAAACATACATATATATGTACTGTACATACATACAGGGGTGTGGTGTTTTCCACTTCACTGCATTCTTTGAACAGAAGTACAACCACATATCTTTATTGGGACTTTTTCCTGCAACTGAATATTGTTGTCTAATTTCATTTCCATTTTTGAATTAATTTTATTGTGTGTTCTACGCAAAATACGTATTTTATGAACAAATGGCAAGACAAATTACAGAAAAGTAAAACTACCATTTCATGTAATTCTAAGGACAAACACTATTGGGAGGTGAATCACTATTGGGAGGTGAATACACTTCATCTTAAAATTGTTGCAAAGTTGCAACCCATTTTATACAAGTCAAGAATAATAAATATTTACATGTACAAATGTACACTTGTGTGTTAGATTTCTGTTTCAAATGAGTGTGACATACAGCCAAAAGAATATTGCTAGCTTTGACGAGCCAAAAGCTGAGCTGCGCTGTAGTAAGGCAAGGCTGTTTTATTTCTATAAGACATTTTATACACAAGGCAATGCAATGTGTTTTACACAAGCAAGGACACAACACCTACAGGTATCAAAATACACAATAGGAACTAGTAGTGACTATAAGCACAAGTGAGTAGCACTTCCTGAGTCTTCCCCAATATCACATGTATTATGTGGGAACTTAGTATGCCTGAGTACTGTTCTGGAAAAAAAAAAAAAAAAAAAAAAAAAAAAAAAAAAAGTCTGTATGCATTTATTTTTTAACTACCGTAGCTGTCCATGACCCACCCAAAATGGGCCTGGGACCCACTTTGGGTCTTGACCCAACAGTTTAGAATCACTGTATGGGACCAAAAAAAAGTTATTTTATGCATTCAACATTGCTGCCACTGAAGAAAAAGAAAAAATGAATCATTGGTACCACCCTACCCACGCTCGAGCTGCAAGAACGAAGTCTAGTCGAACCTTAAACATTACTTGACAATAATATGTTATATGTGACCTCACTAATCTAAGCACGACATTCTGATTAATATTACATTTATGGAATATGAGTTAAGCAGCAAAATCCAGCAGTTTTTATCAAAATCAGAAGGCGGCCTTTTTGTCGAGTGAAAATGACATCACAGTTGCTCAGGTCTCAGGTAACAACCAATCAAAGCTCAGCTTCAGAAAACAGGTGAGCTGTGATTGGTCGTTGCCTGAGACCTGAGTAACTGTGATGTCATCTTCGGTCGACAACAAGTGGCAAAATGCCCACCCCTTGAGATGGATAAAAACGGCTGGATTTTGCTGCATAACTCACATTCCACAAATATTAAATATTAATCAGAATGTCATGTTTACACTAGTGAGGTCACATATAACATTGTCAAGAAATTTTCAAGGTTGACTTTCTCTTTAACAATGCCCTGGTAGGCAGTCTGTAGTAGGTGTGGCTCTATTTGTAATATTATGTTGCATCTAATCTAATCAAGTTAGTGGAGCGGCATCCTGACTTGGGTTTGCACTACAGTTCCAAAACAGCATTGGTGGAGTCACCAGGTATACAAAATAAGAAACGCAACTGACCACAACCATGTTCGGAACAAAAAACAAGAAGTTACTGATGTAGAAGGGCTATGACTATGCTAATGCACAGTTGTATTTCAGTGAAATGCAGGTGGAACATTTTTGACAGTCAATTTCAACACCTGACAACTTTGTCAAATTTTTATTAATAAGACAAGACTTGAAACGGAAAAAAATGAAAAAGCTTTGCTGGTGTGAGTATATATTTTTACTGTGTTTATATGTTTTCATGTTATTCATTGATGTTGCTCTTTCCTTATACATGTTTGCATCCAGGGCTGGACTAGCACAAAAAGAAATTGTCCCGGGCATTTTGTCTTAGGCGCCCAGCCCGATTTCTGCCTACCATGTTGTTCTGCCATTGATGTTTATCGATGATGTTTCAGTTTGAGAGCTATATTCGAAATGGATTACCAAGCTAGTCTCTCTAAATTGTGGGCCAGTTGCTTGGGGTAAAATGTAGGAAAATAATAATTAAAAAGCACTGCATCAGCCGCAAAAGAGGCCAGTCCATCGGGCATCTGCCCTATATGCCGGATGGCCAGTCCAGCCCTGGAAATTGTATCGTTTTAAGTGTGTTTAAAGACAACAAAAAGAATTACCGTAAATGCTATAATAGTGTGCCTAGGCTGCATTTCTATATCGCAGATTTGAGTTCTGAGAAATAAGCCAGACGATGAAGAGTGATTACTGTATATAAATTATTGACTTTGGCAATGGACTGTACTTTAAATACGAGTTGTTGATCAAGAGTAGTGCGTTTTTATTGATCTGCAATAGCACTGCAAGAGTGATGGAGCTTACACTATTTGTGCGTTTGCTATCAAGAATATGGAAAACTCTCCAACACCTGCGAAATATCCCCCATACTTATTTAGCTTTACGTGTGTCTTGGGTCTCCTTACACATCTCAACCTTGCAGCATTCTCACATTCATCACGTGACCAACGCCCTCCCTCCTTGTTTTTCATTCTCGCTATCTCTGCCATTCGAACCTGTCGATTCAGATACATTTTGCTTCATCACAAGCATAGAAATGTTATGTTTGTAATTTTAGATGCTGCAAAAATATACAGTCCGCGTATTCAAATGATCTTACACAAACTTGTAAGTCTGCACATACAATACAAGCACATTGATGAGAGTCTCGCATGTGTGTGCGTTTGTGAACGTGTGCATGTCCACCTCACTTTTCCTTGCTTGCTGAGAGAGGATGGGGTAATCTGCACTGGTTTCCATGGCACCAGACAGACCTTGCTTGCTTGGCGAAGGCACGTAGCTTCCTCACTGCTCTATTTCCCCGGAGCCCTCCACTCTGGAGTCTTCGTGCATATGTGTGTTTGTGTGTGTGAGTCTATGAATAGTCCTAGATATTCATGTACAATACACATGAATTGTGATGCACAAAGCAAATAGGTAACAATTAGAAATGCAGAGTAAATACTTACTGATGGCACATATGAACTATGGTGAAAACAAAGCATGTATGTGTCAATGCAAATATTTGTAAGTACCTTTGTTGATTGCACATGGAAATATGTTAGATTTAAATTCAGGAGGAAAATGTGTGTGCAAGGACTTTTCAAAAAATATCATGTTTACTTTTGTTACTTTCTAAGCAACTGTTCAATTATAATTTACTACTTTTTGTATTTTATATAATAAAATGGAATTTGAAAACCAGCAAAACAAAACAAAAAATAAGATAAATCACAGCAACAGCTATAATAAAATTCAGACTTTCCCCAATTTTATTGAAGGCTTTCTATACAGTATATGTATTTATCATTTGTAGCTTTGTACACACAGCCAGGTTTCCATTCATTTAATACATGATGTTTAATTCCTCTGCAAAAATTGGTTCCCTGACCTGATGCAATTACATTTCTTCATCTCAAAAGGCAATCACTGTGTTTAGAGCCACTTTCCTCGCAGCATTCACTGCCAGCTCATATCCATCCATCTATCTCCAGACTCCAGCCTAGCTGAATAATTTAGCAGGCTATATTTCCAGCCATCTGCTTCCCTCTCTCGCGCTCCCTACCTCATTCCTCTCCGCACATTTTCTCTGCCCGAGTTGTCTCTCTTAGGTCCGTAATGTTCCACAAACAAAATTCAAACTTTTTAAAATTTGCAAAAATATGTGCATTATTTTATTGGGGCACTATCAGCTCCCACTGCTTCCTGTTGCTGAGTGTAGAATGTTGTGCTCGTTGTACAAAAGTGTTCGATTTATACTACCGTTGAACCACCTGAGTGTTGTTAGACTGCTGAGGCAGAACTTATAATCCAACTATTGATTCAGTGCCCTTTTGCACCACTGCAAACTAAAACCGGAGTCACAAACTAAAACAAATAACTCGTGGTCAGTATCACTTAAAGCTGAGCGTGAAAATTGTCTCTTCCCTGTAAATGATTAATTGTTTAGTGTACCTGATGTATTTCTATCCAATATGGTGCGTTTTCACAAACTGCAATAAATATTGGCATCTCTGCCAGCAGAGGGCGGCAGAACACCTTTTTCCATCATCTTGAGTCAACCATACGTTTTGGACGTCAGTGTGCTTACAACTACACGTTCAGAGTGAAACTGAGTACTGTACATTCAGCTAGATACTGTCTGCTTTGTAACAGAGGTGCAGGCCTCATCTATGTTATCACTGAAGAGCGGCAAAAACAATGTTTATAGTGGGCGATCACAGAAAATACTAATTACAAGGATCAATTGATGCACAAAAGTGCAGAACAATAAGAGGAAAGTGATTTTATATAGAAAAACATATGCAGGTTTATGTTTTCCGAATTTGAGTGGAGTTGGTTCTCATTAATCAAGAGGATGATGCAACCTACTGTTGAGTTTGTGAGGCAGGCAGACCTGCTGCCTGGCTATAAAACTAATCTGCTGATCTGCCGTCTGTGATGTGGCAGTCCTCATGTAGCCTTCAGGACACCAGTGTGTATTACAGATACGCATGAGGCTGATGCTAAGCATGACCTGCAATGACCGCCTGCCTTCATTTATTTATAATCTCAGTCAGACTGCAAACCCAGTGAACTGAAGCACAATTTAAGCATGGCAACCAGGCAGACTAAGTTGAACAAATCTGCTGTGGCCATCTTGACACGTTTGGAATCGAACCGCTGATCAGCCGGATGCACTTGTAGTCCACAGAGATATCACAACCTCGAGCTGTTTAGGAACTGCAGAACGCTTTTGGTGGAGTATTAGGGGTCAACTCAAATTTTGGCGGATGGGGGTTAGTCTGTAGAAGGTATTGCACACATTGGCTTTAGAATGAGGTGTGTATTTGCTATTTGCAGCCATGATCAGATTATGCAGATTCAATCTACATGCATTGCCCACATTTTGCTCTGATCAGTCTGAGACAGAATACAACAAGATGGAGAAACTAAACAAAAAGAAGAAAGAGGGCTTATGGGCACTGGTTGGAGACTGTGTGGGGTTGCGGTCACTGAAAAAAGGAGGAGGAAGAGCCAAGGCAGAATGAGAAGGTGGTGCAAAGAAGAAGAAGAGCGGGAGAGTGGATGAAGGGGCTCTGGAGGGGGGCAGGCGCGGGTGTGGGAGGGGGCTGCCGCTTGCTTACTGCTGATGCCGGAGCACAGCACGGCCAGGCTGAACCGAGTGAACTGCAATGGAGGTCAGGGAGTCCAACATTCCTCTGGAACACTGTGTTTACACTGTGTAGCAGAGGGGAGGGAAGAGGGGGCGGGGAGGGAGGAGTGGGGGGTTGCGAGGGGGACGACGGATAGGGAAGGAAATCATTTCCCGCTTACGCTGTACAAGGTAATGGGACACGGATGTGGAGGGGGGACGCAGGGTATGTTTCTATGTCAAATCTGTGCACACACGAAAAAAAAAGGAGTTTGAGATTTTGGAATTCAAGATGAGAAAGGAAAATGCCAGTAGATCAAACTGTACCTTTTTAGTTCGGCAAAACACAATGTGTGCACTTATCAATGCTGCAATTTTGTTACATTTTTGTAACAGAATGTATTTAATTTTATTCACCTCTCTATAAGCATGTTTTGAAAATGTTTGCAATAAACATGTGCCTCTTTAGAATAGTAAATGAAAATGTGTAGATCAAATAAGGGCATGCCACACAATTGTTTATGTACTCATCAAATAATACGTTAGTTATTATATATATATATATATATATATATATATATATATATATATATATATATATATATATATATATATATATATATATATATATATATATATATATATATATATATATATATATATATATATATATATATATATATATATATAAATGATTTAAGGACATTACACTGGAAATTGATAACTGCATGTTCAATTCTCATCAAAGCTTTTAAACATGAATCTCGTGTGGAAAAATTACACACGGCTCACACAGTGAAAAGTGCATCCTCTCCCACTGTTTGAAACCTCACTACTGTCTACCCAATGAAGACAATTACTTTCCCCATCTGCTGGTACAACCAAGAAACTACAGTACAGTATGTCGTCAGCTCACACAATCACCCTTATGCAGTACTTTTGTTTGATGTACAGTTTAAAAAATATATTGAAAAAGTACTGTATTCAAAAACATTACCCAGTGTTTAATACCTCATACACCAACATTAAGATTGTGGGTCTATGTGAATTTATACTGCAAATACTATTTAAAACCCATTTGCTGACATCTAAATAGAATATTTGCCTCAAAAAGTGTAGAGCATCGTTCATTGAATGCAAGACGATACAAGACCTTTGAAGAATGGCTTCATCACTCCAGGGGTCTGCTGCGCAGCAACGCTGTGGAAGCTGTGCATCATGCAGACAATGTTTTCTATTGTTTTTGACTATGTATATCAGTTTTAGGTGCTTAAGAAATGAATGTGTGCATGTGTGTGTGCGTGTGCGCATACGTATTCTATTCTAGCCCATTGCAAATGTACAGAATAAAAAAAAAAACTGGTAGAAAAGACAGATTTGAGGTGATCAAGAGACAAAAGAAAAGAACAGGGACAAAAATCCAGTAAAAACTCAACTGCCTTCAGTTCAACCGTTCTGGGCTCTGTTTTCATGACCAAAGCAAGTCTGGCTCGAGGTGTGGTATAAATCTGCACAGGGGCGGGCTAGACTTTGTTTTGGTATTTTTTGCAGATGCACAACTCGGCACAATTTGAAACAGGTGTTTTGCGCCATTGGGGGCTTGAACACAGCCCACTTGAGTCACTGCCAGAGAAATCAATGTACACTCTAAAACCAGTTGGGTAAAAAAAAAAATACTCAAATTGGGTCAAGAATGGACCAACCCAACTTTTTTTTTTTTTTAGTTATTTAACCACCCATAAAAGTTCGTTCAAATTAAATTAATAGCCCACAATTAACCCCAAAATTGGGTGCTGTGTGGGATATTCATTTGACCCAACTTTCTGGGGTATTTAGTCCATAAAATTGAAGTGAGTCAAAAATGAATCGACCCAGGTATTTAGCTCATAAAGTTGTGCCAAATAACCCACAAATCAACCCTTTGGGTTGGGTTATTCATTTGACCCAACTTTTGGGGGTTAGTTGACTAACTGATTGATTGAATTAGGTAAATAATTAACCATCGCCACTAGAAATCTAAAAACTAGAACAAAAAACTAGAAATCAACCCAATTTTTGGGTTGTTTTGGGGTTATTCATTTAACCTTGGGTTGGTTTGTGGATTATTCATTTGACCCAACTGTTTGGGTTAATTAAATAACCCAAAAAAGTTGGGTCAGTCCCTTTTTGACCCAACCATTTTTAGAGTGTATTCAACCGAGTAGCAAAGTATGATGGCCACCAGTGACTTTGCTTCTCACGACAGTGAGTCAGCGGCATTTTTAGTCCCCATTCATATGGAAGTCCGTGGTCTTGACACATGCCTTCTTTTCAAATAAATGCTTCCAGTGCCGTCAGCTGCTGGGCTTATAAGAACTATGTACTTCTGGTCATTTAAAACTGAGTTTAATGCTGAATGTGCTACTTAAATAAAGATGACTTGACTTGACTTGACTATTGTCTCTCCCGTGCGCCATTTTGAATATTGTGAAGAGCAATATTGCTTACGAAGAATACGTTACAGCAAAGAAATGAATTTGACTGCATGGTTTGTTTTGAACCGGGCTGAACAGCGGTCACTGACTGTCTGTCCAGAACCGCTTTCTTTCTTTCTTTCTTTCTTTATTTCTTTCTTTCTTTCTAATGCTGAATGTGCTACATAAATAAAGTTGACTTGACTTGACTATTGTCTCTCCCGTGCGCCATTTTGAATATTGTGAAGAGGAATGTTGCTTACGAAGAATACGTTACAGCAAAGAAATTAATTTGACTGCATGGTTTGTTTTGAACCGGGCTGAACAGCGGTCACTGACTGCCTGTCCAGAACCGCTTTCTTTCTTTCTTTCTTCCCTTTCTTTCTTTCTTTCTTTCTTTCTAATGCTGAATGTGCTACATGACTAATAACTAAAACTAAACTGTCTCATGTCAACATACCTCCTGGATGCCAATGTACAACTTTCCTAATATACCGCACTTTGATGACATCTTGTGGCATATTATGGCATTTCAGAAAGAGAATATAAACTTCATATAGGTGGATTTTTATTAAAATAGTTGACAGAGAGGAAAATGGGTTAACACTGACAGTGAAATGTGAATATGCAAAGATCACTGAACAGTTGCATCACGATGCATATAAGAATCAATTCTTCTATTTCTAGTATGGTTAAGAAGCACTGAATGCAGTGGCTGGAAATGTTAAGCTATTGTTGCTGTTTTGTGAGGATGTTCATTTGTTACTCATTACATTTCATTTGTAAAATAAAACAACAATATAATCCATCCATTTTCTTGACCACTTATTCCTCACAAGGGTCACGGGGGGTGCTGGCGCCTATCTCAGCTGGCTCTGGGCAATAGGCGGGGGACACTCTGGACTGGTTGCCAGCCAATCGCAGGGCACACAGAGACGAACAACCATCCACACTCACAAGCAAACCTAGGGACAATTCGGAGTGCCCAATTAACTTGCCATGCATGTCTTTGGAATGTGGGAGGAGACCGGAGTACCCGGAGAAGACCCACGCGGGCATGGGGAGATGGGCATGGGGACTCCACCCAGGAAGGCCGGAGCCTGGACTCGAATTTGTTGGATCTCTAAATGGCTTACTTACTCTGTGGTGATGTGAATAAATGTTTTTTTGTTGCTGCTGTTGGATTATTTTTATTTTATTTAGCATTCCAAATTGGTCACGGCCAATGTAAACAAACAAACATGATTGGGTGGACTATAGAGGACTATATCAGAATTGGGCCGTAGGCATTGCCGTGCAAATCAAATGTAAAAGTCTGCAGTCCATGTGGAGCCCATGCCTTTGGGATGTAATCTGCAGGTACTGTCCCTTGTTCCTTTTACTGAGACTAAGTGGGGCAGCACCACACAGGAGCCCCCCCCCCCCCCCCCCCCCCCCCCCCCCCCCCCCCCCCCCCAGGAAGG